>NW_026646193.1:0-166692 GCF_949987535.1 Balaenoptera acutorostrata
CATACCCTACGCCCTACCCGAACCCCTCCCTGAACCCGTACCCTAAGCCGTACCCTAACCCTCACCCTAACCCTAACCCTAAACCTAAGATACCCTTGACTGCTTCTGCCTCCAATAGATTTCCTAAGCACTAGTGTTTTAAGGAACAGGTTAAAAAGAGAATCGTAATGTGATTTCTTGATAATGGGTGTGTTCCTTATCTTCTCCTCGTGTCTAAACTCTTCTCCATGGCTGGACCCCCAAATAATATTCCTTTACGTGCTAAGGGGTATCTAGAGAGTGTGATAGTTTTAATAACTACCCTCACCATAACGCGTACCCTAACCCTAACCCCTACCCTAACCCTAACGCGTACCCTAATCCTAACCCGTACCCTAAACCGAGGCCTAACGCTAACACTAGCCCTAACCCTAACCCTAACCCATACCCTACGCCCTACCCGAACCCCTCACCGAACCCGTACCCTAAGTCGTACCCTATCCCTCACCCTAACCCTAACCCTAACCCTAAGCTACCCTTGACTGCTTCTGCCTCCAATAGATTTCCTAAGCACTAGTGTTTTAAGGAACAGTTTAAAAAGAGAATCTTATTGTGATTTCTTGATAATGGGTGTGTTCCTTATCTTCTCCTAGTGTCTAAACTCTTCTCCATGGCTGGACCCCCAAATAATATTCCTTTACGTGCTAAGGGGTATCTAGAGAGAGGGAGAGGTTTAATAACTAACCTCACCCTATCGCGTACCCTAACCCTAACCCCTATCCTAACACTAACGCGTACCCTAATCCTAACCCGTACCCTAAACCGAGCCCTAACCGTAACACTAACCCTAACCCTAACACATACCCTACGCCCTACCCGAACCCCTCCCCGAACCCGTACCCTAAGCCGTACCCTAACCCTCACCCTAAACCTAACCCTAACCCTAAGCTACCCTTGACTGATTCTGCCTCCAATAGATTTCCTAAGCACTAGTGTTTTAAGGAACAGGTTAAAAAGAGAATCCTAATGTGATTTCTTGATAATGGGTGTGTTCCTTATCTTCTCCTAGTGTCTAAACTCTTCTCCATGGCTGGACCCCCAAATAATATTCCTTTACGTGCTAAGGGGTATCTAGAGAGTGGGATAGGTTTAATAAGTAACCTCACCCTATCGCATACCCTAACCCTAACCCCTACCCTAACCCTAACGCGTACCCTAATCCTAACCCGTACCCTAAACCGAGCCCTAACCCTAACACTAACCCTAACCCTAACCCTAACCCATACCCTACGCCCTACCCGAACCCCTCCCCGAACCCGTACCCTAAGCCGCACCCTAACCCTAACCCTAACCCTAAGCTACCCTTGACTGCTTCTGCCTCCAATAGATTTCCTAAGCACTAGTGTTTTAAGGAACAGGTTAAAAAGAGAATCCTAATGTGATTTCTTGATAATGGGTGTGTTCCTTATCTTCTCCTAGTGTCTAAACTCTTCTCCATGGCTGGACCCCCAAATAATATTCCTTTACGTGCTAAGGGGTATCTAGAGAGTGGGATAGGGTTAATAACTAACCTCACCCTATCGCGTACCCTAACCCTAACCCCTACCCTAACACTAACGCGTACCTTAATTCTAACCCGTACCCTAAACCGAGCCCTAACCCTAACACTAACACTAACCCTAACCCTAACCCATACCCTACGCCCTACCCGAACCCCTCCCTGAACCCGTACCCTAAGCCGTACCCTAACCCTCACCCTAACCCTAACCCTAAACCTAAGATACCCTTGACTGCTTCTGCCTCCAACAGATTTCCTAAGCACTAGTGTTTTAAGGAAGAGGTTAAAAAGAGAATCCTAATGTGATTTCTTGATAATGGGTGTGTTCCTTATCTTCTCCTCGTGTCTAATCTCTTCTCCATGGCTGGACCCCCAAATAATATTCCTTTACGTGCTAAGGGGTATCTAGAGAGTGGGATAGGTTTAATAACTAACCTCACCCTATCGCGTACCCTAACCCTAACCCCTCCCCTAAGACCAACGCGTACCCTAATCCTAACCCGTACCCTGAACCGAGCCCTAACCCTAACACTAACCCTAACCCTAACACTAACCCATACCCTACGCCATACCCAAACCCCTCCCCGAACCCGTATCCTAAGCAATACCCTAACCCTCACACTAAACCTAACCCTAACCCTAAGCTACCCTTGACTGCTTCTGCCTCCAATAGATTCCCTAAGCACTAGTGTTTTAAGGAACAGGTTAAAAAGAGAATCCTAATGTGATTTCTTGATAATGGGTGTGTTCCTTATCTTCTCCTAGTGTCTAAAATCTTCTCCATGGCTGGACCCCCAAATAATATTCCTTTACGTGCTAAGGGGTATCTAGAGAGAGGGAGAGGTTTAATAACTACCCTCACCCTAACGCGTACCCTAACCCTAACCCCTACCCTAACCCTAACGCGTACCCTAATCCTAACCCGTACCCTAACCCGAGCCCTAACGCTAACACTAGCCCTAACCCTAACCCTAACCCATACCGTACATCCTACCCGAACCCCTCCCCAACCCGTACCCTAAGCCGTACCCTATCCCTCACCCTAACCCTAACCCTAACCCTAAGCTACCCTTGACTGCTTCTGCCTCCAATAGATTTCCTAAGCACTAGTGTTTTAAGGAACAGTTTAAAAAGAGGATCATATTGTGATTTCTTGATAATGGGTGTGTTCCTTATCTTCTCCTAGTGTCTAAACTCTTCTCCATGGCTGGACCCCCAAATAATATTCCTTTACGTGCTAAGGGGTACCTAGAGAGAGGGAGAGGTTTAATAACTAACCTCACCCTATCGCATACACTAACCCTAACCCCTTTCCTAACACTAACGCGTACCCTAAACCTAACCCGTACCCTAACCCTCACCCTAACCCTAACCCTAACACTAAGCTACCCTTGACTGCTTCTGCCTCCAATAGATTTCCTAAGCACTAGTGTTTTAAGGAACAGGTTAAAAAGAGAATCCTAATGTGATTTCTTGATAATGGGTGTGTTCCTTATCTTCTCCTAGTGTCTAAACTCTTCTCCATGGCTGGACCCGCAAATAATATTCCTTTACGTGCTAAGGGGTATCTAGAGAGTGGGATAGGTTTAATAACTAACCTCACCCTATCGCGTACCCTAACCCTAACCCCTCCCCTAAGACTAACGCGTACCCTAATCCTAACCCGTACCCTAAACCGAGCCCTAACCCTAACACTAACCCTAACCCTAACCCTAACCCATACCCTACGCCCTACCCGAACCCCTCCCCGAACCCGTACCCTAAGCCGTACCCTAACCCTCACCCTAACCCTAACCCTAACACTAAGCTACCCTTGACTGCTTCTGCCTCCAATAGATTTCCTAAGCACTAGTGTTTTAAGGAACAGGTTAAAAAGAGAATCCTAATGTGATTTCTTGATAATGGGTGTGTTCCTTATCTTCTCCTCGTGTCTAAACTCTTCTCCATGGCTGGACCCCCAAATAATATTCCTTTACGTGCTAAGGGGTATCTAGAGAGTGTGATAGGTTTAATAACTACCCTCACCCTAACGCGTACCCTAACCCTAACCCCTACCCTAACACTAACGCGTACCCTAATCCTAACCCGTAACCTAAACCGAGCCCTAACCCTAACACTAACCCTAACCCTAACCCTAACCCATACCCTACGCCCTACCCGAACCCCTCCCCGAACCCGTACCCTAAGCCATACCCTAAACCTCACCCTAACCCTAACCCTAACCCTAAGGTACCCTTGACTGTTTCTGTCTCCAATAGATTTCCTAAGCACTAGTGTTTTAAGGAACAGGTTAAAAAGAGAATCCTAATGTGATTTCTTGATAATGGGTGTGTTCCTTATCTTCTCCTAGTGTCTAAACTCTTCTCCATGGCTGGATCCCCAAATAATATTCCTTTACGTGCTAAGGGGTATCTAGAGAGTGGGATAGGTTTAATAAGTAACCTCACCCTATCGCATACCCTAACCCTAACCCCTACCCTAACCCTAACGCGTACCCTAATCCTAACCCGTACCCTAAACCGAGCCCTAACCCTAACACTAACCCTAACCCTAACCCTAACCCATACCCTACGCCCTACCCGAACCCCTCCCCGAACCCGTACCCTAAGCCGCACCCTAACCCTAACCCTAACCCTAAGCTACCCTTGACTGCTTCTGCCTCCAATAGATTTCCTAAGCACTAGTGTTTTAAGGAACAGGTTAAAAAGAGAATCCTAATGTGATTTCTTGATAATGGGTGTGTTCCTTATCTTCTCCTAGTGTCTAAACTCTTCTCCATGGCTGGACCCCCAAATAATATTCCTTTACGTGCTAAGGGGTATCTAGAGAGTGGGATAGGGTTAATAACTAACCTCACCCTATCGCGTACCCTAACCCTAACCCCTACCCAAACACTAACGCGTACCTTAATTCTAACCCGTACCCTAAACCGAGCCCTAACCCTAACACTAACACTAACCCTAACCCTAACCCATACCCTACGCCCTACCCGAACCCCTCCCTGAACCCGTACCCTAAGCCGTACCCTAACCCTCACCCTAACCCTAACCCTAAACCTAAGATACCCTTGACTGCTTCTGCCTCCAATAGATTTCCTAAGCACTAGTGTTTTAAGGAACAGGTTAAAAAGAGAATCCTAATGTGATTTCTTGATAATGGGTGTGTTCCTTATCTTCTCCTCGTGTCTAAACTCTTCTCCATGGCTGGACCCCCAAATAATATTCCTTTACGTGCTAAGGGGTATCTAGAGAGTGTGATAGTTTTAATAACTACCCTCACCATAACGCGTACCCTAACCCTAACCCCTACCCTAACCCTAACGCGTACCCTAATCCTAACCCGTACCCTAAACCGAGCCCTAACGCTAACACTAGCCCTAACCCTAACCCTAACCCATACCCTACGCCCTACCCGAACCCCTCACCGAACCCGTACCCTAAGTCGTACCCTATCCCTCACCCTAACCCTAACCCTAACCCTAAGCTACCCTTGACTGCTTCTGCCTCCAATAGATTTCCTAAGCACTAGTGTTTTAAGGAACAGTTTAAAAAGAGAATCTTATTGTGATTTCTTGATAATGGGTGTGTTCCTTATCTTCTCCTAGTGTCTAAACTCTTCTCCATGGCTGGACCCCCAAATAATATTCCTTTACGTGCTAAGGGGTATCTAGAGAGAGGGAGAGGTTTAATAACTAACCTCACCCTATCGCGTACCCTAACCCTAACCCCTATCCTAACACTAACGCGTACCCTAATCCTAACCCGTACCCTAAACCGAGCCCTAACCGTAACACTAACCCTAACCCTAACACATACCCTACGCCCTACCCGAACCCCTCCCCGAACCCGTACCCTAAGCCGTACCCTAACCCTCACCCTAAACCTAACCCTAACCCTAAGCTACCCTTGACTGATTCTGCCTCCAATAGATTTCCTAAGCACTAGTGTTTTAAGGAACAGGTTAAAAAGAGAATCCTAATGTGATTTCTT
Organism: Balaenoptera acutorostrata; assembly: GCF_949987535.1. Lineage (NCBI taxonomy): Eukaryota > Metazoa > Chordata > Mammalia > Artiodactyla > Balaenopteridae > Balaenoptera > Balaenoptera acutorostrata. The sequence goes on from NW_026646193.1 coordinate 5,527, forward strand.
GATAATGGGTGTGTTCCTTATCTTCTCCTAGTGTCTAAACTCTTCTCCATGGCTGGACCCCCAAATAATATTCCTTTACGTGCTAAGGGGTATCTAGAGAGTGGGTTAGGTTTAATAACTACCCTCACCCTAACGCGTACCCTAACCCTAACCCCTACCCTAACCCTAACGAGTACCCTAATCCTAACCCGTACCCTAAACCGAGCCCTAACCCTAACACTAGCCCTAACCCTAACCCTACCACATACACTACGCCCTACCCGAACCCCTCCCCGAACCCGTACCCTAAGCCATACCCTAACCCTCACACTAACCTAACCCTAACCTAACTACCTAAGCTACCCTTGACGGCTTCTGCCTCCAATAGATTCCCTAAGCACTAGTGTTTTAAGGAACAGGTTAAAAAGAGAATCCTAATGGGATTTCTTGATAATGGGTGTGTTCCTTATCTTCTCCTAGTGTCTAAACTCTTCTCCATGGCTGGATCCCCAAATAATATTCCTTTACGTGCTAAGGGGTATCTAGAGAGAGGGAGAGGTTTAATAACTACACTCACCCTAACGCGTATCCTAACCCTAACCCCTACCCTAACCCTAACGCATACCCTAATCCTAACCCGTACCCTAAACCGAGCCCTAACGCTAACACTAGCCCTAACCCTAACCCTAACACATAACCTACGCCCTACCCGAACCCCTCCCCGAATCCGTACCCTAAGCCGTACCCTATCCCTCACCGTAACCCTAAACCTAACCCTAAGTTACCCTTGACTCTTTCTGCCTCCAATAGATTTCCTAAGCACTAGTGTTTTAAGGAACAGTTTAAAAAGAGAATCATATTGTGATTTCTTGATAATGGGTGTGTTCCTTATCTTCTCCTCGTGTCTAAACTCTTCTCCATGGCTGGACCCCCAAATAATATTCCTTTACCTGCTAAGGGGTATCTAGAGAGAGGGAGAGGTTTAATAACTAACCTCACCCTATCGCGTACCCTAACCCTAACCCCTATCCTAACACTAACGCGTACCCTAATCCTAACCCGTACCGTAAACCGAGCCCTAACCCTAACACTAACCCTAACCCTAACCCTAACCCTAACCCTACGCCCTACCCGAACCCCTCCCCGAACCCGTACCCTAAGCCGTACCCTAACCCTCACCCTAAACCTAACCCTAACCCTAAGCTACCCTTGACTGATTCTGCCTCCAATAGATTTCCTAAGCACTAGTGTTTTAAGGAACAGGTTAAAAAGAGAATCCTAATGTGATTTCTTGATAATGGGTGTGTTCCTTATCTTCTCCTAGTGTCTAAACTCTTCTCCATGGCTGGACCCCCAAATAATATTCCTTTACGTGCTAAGGGGTATCTAGAGAGTGGGATAGGTTTAATAACTACCCTCACCCTAACGCGTACCCTAACCCTAACCCCTACCCTAACCCTAACGCGTACCCTAATCCTAACCCGTAACCTAATCCGAGCCCTAAGCCTAACACTAGCCCTAACCCTAACCCTAACACATACACTACGCCCTACCCGAACCCCTCCCCAAACCCGTAACCTAAGCCATACCCTAACCCTCACCCTAACCCTAACCCTAACCCTAAGCTACCCTTGACTGCTTCTGCCTCCAATAGATTTCCTAAGCACTAGTGTTTTAAGGAACAGTTTAAAAAGAGAATCATATTGTGATTTCTTGATAATGGTTTAGTTCCTTATCTTCTCTTAGTGTCTAAACTCTTCTCCATGGCTGGACCCCCAAATAATATTCCTTTACGTGCTAAGGGGTATCTAGAGAGTTGGATAGGTTTAATAACTACCCTCACCCTAACGCGTACCCTAACCCTAACCCCTACCCTAACACTAACGCGTACCCTAATCCTAACCCGTACCCTAAACCGAGCCCTAACCCTAACACTAACCCTAACCCTAACCCTAACCCATACCCTACGCCCTACCCGAACCCCTACCCGAACCCGTACCCTAAGCCGTACCCTAACCCTCAATCTAACCCTAACCCTAACCCTAAGCTACCCTTGACTGCTTCTGCCTCCAATACATTTCCTAAGCACTAGTGTTTTAAGGAACAGGTTAAAAAGAGAATCCTAATGTGATTTCTTGATAATGGGTGTGTTCCTTATCTTCTCCTCGTGTCTAAACTCTTCTCCATGGTTGGACCCCCAAATAATATTCCTTTACGTGCTAAGGGGTATCTAGAGAGTGGGATAGGTTTAATAACTACCCTCACCCTAATGCGTACCCTAACCCTAACACCTACCTTAACCCTAACGCGTACCCTAATCCTAAACCGTACCCTAAACCGAGCCCTAACGCTAACATTAGCCCTAACCCTAACCCTAACCCATACACTACGCCCTACCCGAACCCCTCCCCGAACCCGTACCCTAAGCCGTACCCTATCCCTCACCCTAACCCTAACCCTAACCCTAAGCTACCCTTGAATGCTTCTGCCTCCAATAGATTTCCTAAGCACTAGTGTTTTAAGGAACAGTTTAAAAAGAGAATCATATTGTGATTTCTTGATAATGGGTGTGTTCCTTATCTTCTCCTAGGGTCTAAACTCTTCTCCATGGCTGGACCCCCAAATAATATTCCTTTACGTGCTAAGGGGTATCTAGAGAGAGGGAGAGGTTTAATAACTAACCTCACCCTATCGCGTACCCTAACCCTAAACCCTACCCTAAGACTAACGCGTACCCTAATCCTAACCCATACCCTAAACCGAGCCCTAACACTAACACTAACCCTAACCCTAACCCTAACCCATACCTTACGCCCTACCCGAACCCCTCCCCGAACCCGTACCCTAAGCCGTACCCTATCCCTCACCCTAACCCTAACCCTAACCCTAAGCTACCCTTGACTGCTTCTGCCTCCAATAGATTTCCTAAGCACTAGTGTTTTAAGGAACAGTTTAAAAAGTGAATCATATTTTGATTTCTTGATAATGGGTGTGTTCCTTATCTTCTCCTAGTGTCTAAACTCTTCTCCATGGCTGGACCCCCAAATAATATTCCTTTACGTGCTAAGGGGTATCTAGAGAGTGGGATAGGTTTAATAACTACCCTCACCCTAACGCGTACCCTAACCCTAACCCCTACCCTAACACTAACGCGTACCCTAATCCTAACCCGTACCCTAAACCGAGCCCTAACCCTAACCCTAACCCTAACCCTAACCCATACCCTACGCCCTACACGAACCCCTCCCCAAACCCGTACCCTAAGCCGTACCCTAACCCTCAATCTAACCCTAACCCTAACCCTAAGCTACCCTGGACTGCTTCTGCCTCCAATAGATTTCCTAAGCACTAGTGTTTTAAGGAACAGGTTAAAAAGAGAATCGTAATGTGATTTCTTGATAATGGGTGTGTTCCTTATCTTCTCCTAGTGTCTAAACTCTTCTCCATGGCTGGACCCCCAAATAATATTCCTTTACGTGCTAAGGGGTATCTAGAGAGAGGGAGAGGTTTAATAACTAACCTCACCCTATCGCGTACCCTAACCCTAACCCCTATCCTAACACTAACGCGTACCCTAATCCTAACCCGTAACCTAAACCGAGCCCTAACCCTAACACTAACCCTAACCCTAACCCTAACCCATACCCTACGCCCTACCCGAACCCCTCCCCGAACCCGTACCCTAAGCCATACCCTAACCCTCACCCTAACCCTAACCCTAAGCTACCCTTGACTGATTCTGCCTCCAATAGATTTCCTAAGCACTAGTGTTTTAAGGAACAGGTTAAAAAGAGAATCCTAATGTGATTTCTTGATAATGGGTGTGTTCCTTATCTTCTCCTAGTGTCTAAACTCTTCTCCATGGCTGGACCCCCAAATAATATTCCTTTACGTGCTAAGGGGTATCTAGAGAGTGGGATAGGTTTAATACCTACCCTCACCCTAACGCGTACCCTAACCCTAACCCCTACCCTAACCCTAACGCGTACCCTAATCCTAACCCGTACCCTAAACCGAGCCCTAACCCTAACACTAGCCCTAACCCTAACCCTAACACATACACTACGCCCTACCCGAACCCCTCCCCGAACCCGTAACCTAAGCCGTACCCTAACCCTCACCCTAACCCTAACCCTAACCCTAAGCTGCCCTTGACTGCTTCTGCCTCCAATAGATTTCCTAAGCACTAGTGTTTTAAGGAACAGTTTAAAAAGAGAATCATATTGTGATTTCTTGATAATGGGTTAGTTCCTTATCTTCTCTTAGTGTCTAAACTCTTCTCCATGGCTAGACCCCCAAATAATATTCCTTTACGTGCTAAGGGGTATCTAGAGAGTGGGATAGGTTTAATAACTACCCTCACCCTAACGCGTACCCTAACCCTAACCCCTACCCTAACACTAACGCGTACCCTAATCCTAACCCGTACCCTAAACCGAGCCCTAACCCTAACACTAACCCTAACCCTAACCCTAACCCATACCCTACGCCCTACCCGAACCCCTACCCGAACCCGTACCCTAAGCCGTACCCTAACCCTCAATCTAACCCTAACCCTAACCCTAAGCTACCCTTGACTGCTTCTGCCTCCAATACATTTCCTAAGCACTAGTGTTTTAAGGAACAGGTTAAAAAGAGAATCCTAATGTGATTTCTTGATAATGGGTGTGTTCCTTATCTTCTCCTCGTGTCTAAACTCTTCTCCATGGCTGGACCCCCAAATAATATTCCTTTACGTGCTAAGGGGTATCTAGAGAGTGGGATAGGTTTAATAACTACCCTCACCCTAATGCGTACCCTAACCCTAACACCTACCTTAACCCTAACGCGTACCCTAATCCTAAACCGTACCCTAAACCGAGCCCTAACGCTAACATTAGCCCTAACCCTAACCCTAACCCATACACTACGCCCTACCCGAACCCCTCCCCGAACCCGTACCCTAAGCCGTACCCTATCCCTCACCCTAACCCTAACCCTAACCCTAAGCTACCCTTGACTGCTTCTGCCTCCAATAGATTTCCTAAGCACTAGTGTTTTAAGGAACAGTTTAAAAAGTGAATCATATTGTGATTTCTTGATAATGGGTGTGTTCCTTATTTTCTCCTAGGGTCTAAACTCTTCTCCATGGCTGGACCCCCAAATAATATTCCTTTACGTGCTAAGGGGTATCTAGAGAGTGGGATAGGTTTAATAACTACCCTCACCCTAACGCGTACCCTAACCCTAACCCCTACCCTAACACTAACGCGTACCCTAATCCTAACCCGTACCCTAAACCGAGCCCTAACCCTAACACTAACCCTAACCCTAACCCATACCCTACGCCCTACACGAACCCCTCCCCAAACCCGTACCCTAAGCCGTACCCTAACCCTCAATCTAACCCTAACCCTAACCCTAAGCTACCCTGGACTGCTTCTGCCTCCAATAGATTTCCTAAGCACTAGTGTTTTAAGGAACAGGTTAAAAAGAGAATCCTAATGTGATTTCTTGATAATGGGTGTGTTCCTTATCTTCTCCTAGTGTCTAAACTCTTCTCCATGGCTGGACCCCCAAATAATATTCCTTTACGTGCTAAGGGGTATCTAGAGAGAGGGAGAGGTTTAATAACTAACCTCACCCTATCGCGTACCCTAACCCTAACCCCTAACCTAACACTAACGCGTACCCTAATCCTAACCCGTACCCTAAACCGAGCCCTAACCCTAACACTAACCCTAACCCTAACCCATACCCTACGCCCTACCCGAACCCCTCCCCGAACCAGTACCCTAAGCCTTACCCTAACCCTCACCCTAACCCTAACCCTAACCCTAAGCTACACTTGACTGATTCTGCCTCCAATAGATTTCCTAAGCACTAGTGTTTTAAGGAACAGGTTAAAAAGAGAATCCTAATGTGATTTCTTGATAATGGGTGTGTTCCTTATCTTCTCCTAGTGTCTAAACTCTTCTCCATGGCTGGACCCCCAAATAATATTCCTTTACGTGCTAAGGGGTATCTAGAGAGTGGGATAGGTTTAATAACTACCCTCACCCTAACGCGTACCCTAACCCTAACCCCTACCCTAACCCTAATGCGTACCCTAATCCTAACCCGTACCCTAAACCGAGCCCTAACCCTAACACTAGCCCTAACCCTAACCCTAACACATACACTACGCCCTACCCGAACCCCTCCCCGAACCCGTAACCTAAGCCGTACCCTAACCCTCACCCTAACCCTAACCCTAACCCTAAGCTACCCTTGACTGCTTCTGCCTCCAATAGATTTCCTAAGCACTAGTGTTTTAAGGAACAGTTTAAAAAGAGAATCATATTGTGATTTCTTGATAATGGGTTTGTTCCTTATCTTCTCTTAGTGTCTAAACTCTTCTCCATGGCTGGACCCCCAAATAATATTCCTTTACGTGCTAAGGGGTATCTAGAGAGTGGGATAGGTTTAATAACTACCCTCACCCTAACGCGTACCCTAACCCTAACCCCTACCCTAACACTAACGCGTACCCTAATCCTAACCCGTACCCTAAACCGAGCCCTAACCCTAACACTAACCCTAACCCTAACCCTAACCCATACCCTACGCCCTACCCGAACCCCTACCCGAACCCGTACCCTAAGCCGTACCCTAACCCTCAATCTAACCCTAACCCTAACCCTAAGCTACCCTTGACTGCTTCTGCCTCCAATACATTTCCTAAGCACTAGTGTTTTAAGGAACAGGTTAAAAAGAGAATCCTAATGTGATTTCTTGATAATGGGTGTGTTCCTTATCTTCTCCTCGTGTCTAAACTCTTCTCCATGGCTGGACCCCCAAATAATATTCCTTTACGTGCTAAGGGGTATCTAGAGAGTGGGATAGGTTTAATAACTACCCTCACCCTAATGCGTACCCTAACCCTAACACCTACCTTAACCCTAACGCGTACCCTAATCCTAAACCGTACCCTAAACCGAGCCCTAACGCTAACATTAGCCCTAACCCTAACCCTAACCCATACACTACGCCCTACCCGAACCCCTCCCCGAACCCGTACCCTAAGCCGTACCCTATCCCTCACCCTAACCCTAACCCTAACCCTAAGCTACCCTTGACTGCTTCTGCCTCCAATAGATTTCCTAAGCACTAGTGTTTTAAGGAACAGTTTAAAAAGTGAATCATATTGTGATTTCTTGATAATGGGTGTGTTCCTTATCTTCTCCTAGGGTCTAAACTCTTCTCCATGGCTGGACCCCCAAATAATATTCCTTTACGTGCTAAGGGGTATCTAGAGAGTGGGATAGGTTTAATAACTACCCTCACCCTAACGCGTACCCTAACCCTAACCCCTACCCTAACACTAACGCGTACCCTAATCCTAACCCGTACCCTAAACCGAGCCCTAACCCTAACACTAACCCTAACCCTAACCCATACCCTACGCCCTACACGAACCCCTCCCCAAACCCGTACACTAAGCCGTACCCTAACCCTCAATCTAACCCTAACCCTAACCCTAAGCTACCCTGGACTGCTTCTGCCTCCAATAGATTTCCTAAGCACTAGTGTTTTAAGGAACAGGTTAAAAAGAGAATCCTAATGTGATTTCTTGATAATGGGTGTGTTCCTTATCTTCTCCTAGTGTCTAAACTCTTCTCCATGGCTGGACCCCCAAATAATATTCCTTTACGTGCTAAGGGGTATCTAGAGAGAGGGAGAGGTTTAATAACTAACCTCACCCTATCGCGTACCCTAACCCTAACCCCTAACCTAACACTAACGCGTACCCTAATCCTAACCCGTACCCTAAACCGAGCCCTAACCCTAACACTAACCCTAACCCTAACCCTAACCCATACCCTACGCCCTACCCGAACCCCTCCCCGAACCAGTACCCTAAGCCGTACCCTAACCCTCACCCTAACCCTAACCCTAACCCTAAGCTACCCTTGACTGATTCTGCCTCCAATAGATTTCCTAAGCACTAGTGTTTTAAGGAACAGGTTAAAAAGAGAATCCTAATGTGATTTCTTGATAATGGGTGTGTTCCTTATCTTCTCCTAGTGTCTAAACTCTTCTCCATGGCTGGACCCCCAAATAATATTCCTTTACGTGCTAAGGGGTATCTAGAGAGTGGGATAGGTTTAATAACTACCCTCACCCTAACGCGTACCCTAACCCTAACCCCTACCCTAACCCTAACGCGTACCCTAATCCTAACCCGTACCCTAAACCGAGCCCTAACCCTAACACTAGCCCTAACCCTAACCCTAACACATACACTACGCCCTACCCGAACCCCTCCCCGAACCCGTACCCTAAGCCGTACCCTATCCCTCACCCTAACCCTAACCCTAACCCTAAGCTACCCTTGACTGCTTCTGCCTCCAATAGATTTCCTAAGCACTAGTGTTTTAAGGAACAGTTTAAAAAGTGAATCATATTGTGATTTCTTGATAATGGGTGTGTTCCTTATCTTCTCTTAGTGTCTAAACTCTTCTCCATGGCTGGACCCCCAAATAATATTCCTTTACGTGCTAAGGGCTATCTAGAGAGTGGGATAGGTTTAATAACTACCCTCACCCTAACGCGTACCCTAACCCTAACCCCTACCCTAACACTAACGCGTACACTAATCCTAACCCGTACCCTAAACCGAGCCCTAACCCTAACACTAACCCTAACCCTAACCCTAACCCATACCCTACGCCCTACCCGAACCCCTACCCGAACCCGTACCCTAAGCCGTACCCTAACCCTCACCCTAACCCTAACCCTAACCCTAAGCTACCCTTGACTGATTCTGCCTCCAATAGATTTCCTAAGCACTAGTGTTTTAAGGAACAGGTTAAAAAGAGAATCCTAATGTGATTTCTTGATAATGGGTGTGTTCCTTATCTTCTCCTAGTGTCTAAACTCTTCTCCATGGCTGGACCCCCAAATAATATTCCTTTACGTGCTAAGGGGTATCTAGAGAGTGGGATAGGTTTAATAACTACCCTCACCCTAACGCGTACCCTAACCCTAACCCCTAACCTAACCCTAACGCGTACCCTAATCCTAACCCGTACCCTAAACCGAGCCCTAACCCTAACACTAGCCCTAACCCTAACCCTAACACATACACTACGCCCTACCCGAACCCCTCCCCGAACCCGTAACCTAAGCCGTACCCTAACCCTCACCCTAACCCTAACCCTAACCCTAAGCTACCCTTGACTGCTTCTGCCTCCAATAGATTTCCTAAGCACTAGTGTTTTAAGGAACAGTTTAAAAAGAGAATCATATTGTGATTTCTTGATAATGGGTTTGTTCCTTATCTTCTCTTAGTGTCTAAACTCTTCTCCATGGCTGGACCCCCAAATAATATTCCTTTACGTGCTAAGGGGTATCTAGAGAGTGGGATAGGTTTAATAACTACCCTCACCCTAACGCGTACCCTAACCCTAACCCCTAACCTAACCCTAACGCGTACCCTAATCCTAACCCGTACCCTAAACCGAGCCCTAACCCTAACACTAGCCCTAACCCTAACCCTAACACATACACTACGCCCTACCCGAACCCCTCCCCGAACCCGTAACCTAAGCCGTACCCTAACCCTCACCCTAACCCTAACCCTAACCCTAAGCTACCCTTGACTGCTTCTGCCTCCAATAGATTTCCTAAGCACTAGTGTTTTAAGGAACAGTTTAAAAAGAGAATCATATTGTGATTTCTTGATAATGGGTTTGTTCCTTATCTTCTCTTAGTGTCTAAACTCTTCTCCATGGCTGGACCCCCAAATAATATTCCTTTACGTGCTAAGGGGTATCTAGAGAGTGGGATAGGTTTAATAACTACCCTCACCCTAACGCGTACCCTAACCCTAACCCCTACCCTAACACTAACGCGTACACTAATCCTAACCCGTACCCTAAACCGAGCCCTAACCCTAACACTAACCCTAACCCTAACCCTAACCCATACCCTACGCCCTACCCGAACCCCTACCCGAACCCGTACCCTAAGCCGTACCCTAACCCTCACCCTAACCCTAACCCTAACCCTAAGCTACCCTTGACTGATTCTGCCTCCAATAGATTTCCTAAGCACTAGTGTTTTAAGGAACAGGTTAAAAAGAGAATCCTAATGTGATTTCTTGATAATGGGTGTGTTCCTTATCTTCTCCTAGTGTCTAAACTCTTCTCCATGGCTGGACCCCCAAATAATATTCCTTTACGTGCTAAGGGGTATCTAGAGAGTGGGATAGGTTTAATAACTACCCTCACCCTAACGCGTACCCTAACCCTAACCCCTAACCTAACCCTAACGCGTACCCTAATCCTAACCCGTACCCTAAACCGAGCCCTAACCCTAACACTAGCCCTAACCCTAACCCTAACACATACACTACGCCCTACCCGAACCCCTCCCCGAACCCGTAACCTAAGCCGTACCCTAACCCTCACCCTAACCCTAACCCTAACCCTAAGCTACCCTTGACTGCTTCTGCCTCCAATAGATTTCCTAAGCACTAGTGTTTTAAGGAACAGTTTAAAAAGAGAATCATATTGTGATTTCTTGATAATGGGTTTGTTCCTTATCTTCTCTTAGTGTCTAAACTCTTCTCCATGGCTGGACCCCCAAATAATATTCCTTTACGTGCTAAGGGGTATCTAGAGAGTGGGATAGGTTTAATAACTACCCTCACCCTAACGCGTACCCTAACCCTAACCCCTACCCTAACACTAACGCGTACCCTAATCCTAACCCGTACCCTAAACCGAGCCCTAACCCTAACACTAACCCTAACCCTAACCCTAACCCCTACCCTACGCCCTACACGAACCCCTACCCGAACCCGTACCCTAAGCCGTACCCTAACCCTCACCCTAACCCTAACCCTAACCCTAAGCTACCCTTGACTGCTTCTGCCTCCAATACATTTCCTAAGCACTAGTGTTTTAAGGAACAGGTTAAAAAGAGAATCCTAATGTGATTTCTTGATAATGGGTGTGTTCCTTATCTTCTCCTAGTGTCTAAACTCTAATCCATGGCTGGACTCCCAAATAATATTCCTTTACGTGCTAAGGGGTATCTAGAGAGTGGGATAGGTTTAATAACTACCCTTACCGTAATGCGTACCCTAACCCTAACACCTACCTTAACCTTAACGCGTACCCTAATCCTAAACCGTACCCTAAACTGAGCCCTAACGCTAACATTAGCCCTAACCCTAACCCTAACCCATACACTACGCCCTACCCGAACCCCTCCCCGAACCCGTACCCTAAGCCGTACCCTAACCCTCACCCTCACCCTAACCCTAACCCTAAGCTACCCTTGACTGCTTCTACCTCCAATAGATTTCCTAAGCACTAGTGTTTTAAGGAACAGGTTAAAAAGTGAATCATATTTTGATTTCTTGATAATGGGTGTGTTCCTTTTCTTCTCCTAGTGTCTAAACTCTTCTCCATGGCTGGACCCCCAAATAATATTCCTTTACGTGCTAAGGGGAATCTAGAGAGTGGCATAGGTTTAATAACTACCCTCACCCTAACGCGTACCCTAACCCTAACCCCTACCCTAACACTAACGCGTACCCTAATCCTAACCCGTACCCTAAACCGAGCCCTAACCCTAACACTAACCCTAACCCTAACCCATACCCTACGCCCTACACGAACCCCTCCTCAAACCCGTACCCTAAGCCGTACCCTAACCCTCAATCTAACCCTAACCCTAACCCTAAGCTACCCTGGACTGCTTCTGCCTCCAATAGATTTCCTAAGCACTAGTGTTTTAAGGAACAGGTTAAAAAGAGAATCCTAATGTGATTTCTTGATATTGGGTGTGTTCCTTATCTTCTCCTAGTGTCTAAACTCTTCTCCATGGCTGGACCCCCAAATAATATTCCTTTACGTGCTAAGGGGTATCTAGAGAGTGGGATAGGTTTAATAACTACCCTCACCCTAACGCGTACCCTAACCCTAACCCCTACCCTAACACTAACGCGTACCCTAATCCTAACCCGTACCCTAAACCGAGCCCTAACCCTAACACTAACCCTAACCCTAACCCTAACCCATACCCTACGCCCTACCCGAACCCCTACCCGAACCCGTACCCTAAGCCGTACCCTAACCCTCAATCTAACCCTAACCCTAACCCTAAGCTACCCTTGACTGCTTCTGCCTCCAATACATTTCCTAAGCACTAGTGTTTTAAGGAACAGGTTAAAAAGAGAATCCTAATGTGATTTCTTGATAATGGGTGTGTTCCTTATCTTCTCCTCGTGTCTAAACTCTTCTCCATGGCTGGACCCCCAAATAATATTCCTTTACGTGCTAAGGGGTATCTAGAGAGTGGGATAGGTTTAATAACTACCCTCACCCTAATGCGTACCCTAACCCTAACACCTACCTTAACCCTAACGCGTACCCTAATCCTAAACCGTACCCTAAACCGAGCCCTAACGCTAACATTAGCCCTAACCCTAACCCTAACCCATACACTACGCCCTACCCGAACCCCTCCCCGAACCCGTACCCTAAGCCGTACCCTATCCCTCACCCTAACCCTAACCCTAACCCTAAGCTACCCTTGACTGCTTCTGCCTCCAATAGATTTCCTAAGCACTAGTGTTTTAAGGAACAGTTTAAAAAGTGAATCATATTGTGATTTCTTGATAATGGGTGTGTTCCTTATCTTCTCCTAGGGTCTAAACTCTTCTCCATGGCTGGACCCCCAAATAATATTCCTTTACGTGCTAAGGGGTATCTAGAGAGTGGGATAGGTTTAATAACTACCCTCACCCTAACGCGTACCCTAACCCTAACCCCTACCCTAACACTAACGCGTACCCTAATCCTAACCCGTACCCTAAACCGAGCCCTAACCCTAACACTAACCCTAACCCTAACCCATACCCTACGCCCTACACGAACCCCTCCCCAAACCCGTACCCTAAGCCGTACCCTAACCCTCAATCTAACCCTAACCCTAACCCTAAGCTACCCTGGACTGCTTCTGCCTCCAATAGATTTCCTAAGCACTAGTGTTTTAAGGAACAGGTTAAAAAGAGAATCCTAATGTGATTTCTTGATAATGGGTGTGTTCCTTATCTTCTCCTAGTGTCTAAACTCTTCTCCATGGCTGGACCCCCAAATAATATTCCTTTACGTGCTAAGGGGTATCTAGAGAGAGGGAGAGGTTTAATAACTAACCTCACCCTATCGCGTACCCTAACCCTAACCCCTAACCTAACACTAACGCGTACCCTAATCCTAACCCGTACCCTAAACCGAGCCCTAACCCTAACACTAACCCTAACCCTAACCCTAACCCATACCCTACGCCCTACCCGAACCCCTCCCCGAACCAGTACCCTAAGCCGTACCCTAACCCTCACCCTAACCCTAACCCTAACCCTAAGCTACCCTTGACTGATTCTGCCTCCAATAGATTTCCTAAGCACTAGTGTTTTAAGGAACAGGTTAAAAAGAGAATCCTAATGTGATTTCTTGATAATGGGTGTGTTCCTTATCTTCTCCTAGTGTCTAAACTCTTCTCCATGGCTGGACCCCCAAATAATATTCCTTTACGTGCTAAGGGGTATCTAGAGAGTGGGATAGGTTTAATAACTACCCTCACCCTAACGCGTACCCTAACCCTAACCCCTACCCTAACCCTAACGCGTACCCTAATCCTAACCCGTACCCTAAACCGAGCCCTAACCCTAACACTAGCCCTAACCCTAACCCTAACACATACACTACGCCCTACCCGAACCCCTCCCCGAACCCGTAACCTAAGCCGTACCCTAACCCTCACCCTAACCCTAACCCTAACCCTAAGCTACCCTTGACTGCTTCTGCCTCCAATACATTTCCTAAGCACTAGTGTTTTAAGGAACAGGTTAAAAAGAGAATCCTAATGTGATTTCTTGATAATGGGTGTGTTCCTTATCTTCTCCTCGTGTCTAAACTCTTCTCCATGGCTGGACCCCCAAATAATATTCCTTTACGTGCTAAGGGGTATCTAGAGAGTGGGATAGGTTTAATAACTACCCTCACCCTAATGCGTACCCTAACCCTAACACCTACCTTAACCCTAACGCGTACCCTAATCCTAAACCGTACCCTAAACCGAGCCCTAACGCTAACATTAGCCCTAACCCTAACCCTAACCCATACACTACGCCCTACCCGAACCCCTCCCCGAACCCGTACCCTAAGCCGTACCCTATCCCTCACCCTAACCCTAACCCTAACCCTAAGCTACCCTTGACTGCTTCTGCCTCCAATAGATTTCCTAAGCACTAGTGTTTTAAGGAACAGTTTAAAAAGTGAATCATATTGTGATTTCTTGATAATGGGTGTGTTCCTTATCTTCTCCTAGGGTCTAAACTCTTCTCCATGGCTGGACCCCCAAATAATATTCCTTTACGTGCTAAGGGGTATCTAGAGAGTGGGATAGGTTTAATAACTACCCTCACCCTAACGCGTACCCTAACCCTAACCCCTACCCTAACACTAACGCGTACCCTAATCCTAACCCGTACCCTAAACCGAGCCCTAACCCTAACACTAACCCTAACCCTAACCCATACCCTACGCCCTACACGAACCCCTCCCCAAACCCGTACCCTAAGCCGTACCCTAACCCTCAATCTAACCCTAACCCTAACCCTAAGCTACCCTGGACTGCTTCTGCCTCCAATAGATTTCCTAAGCACTAGTGTTTTAAGGAACAGGTTAAAAAGAGAATCCTAATGTGATTTCTTGATAATGGGTGTGTTCCTTATCTTCTCCTAGTGTCTAAACTCTTCTCCATGGCTGGACCCCCAAATAATATTCCTTTACGTGCTAAGGGGTATCTAGAGAGAGGGAGAGGTTTAATAACTAACCTCACCCTATCGCGTACCCTAACCCTAACCCCTATCCTAACACTAACGCGTACCCTAATCCTAACCCGTACCCTAAACCGAGCCCTAACCCTAACACTAACCCTAACCCTAACCCTAACCCATACCCTACGCCCTACCCGAACCCCTCCCCGAACCAGTACCCTAAGCCGTACCCTAACCCTCACCCTAACCCTAACCCTAACCCTAAGCTACCCTTGACTGATTCTGCCTCCAATAGATTTCCTAAGCACTAGTGTTTTAAGGAACAGGTTAAAAAGAGAATCCTAATGTGATTTCTTGATAATGGGTGTGTTCCTTATCTTCTCCTAGTGTCTAAACTCTTCTCCATGGCTGGACCCCCAAATAATATTCCTTTACGTGCTAAGGGGTATCTAGAGAGTGGGATAGGTTTAATAACTACCCTCACCCTAACGCGTACCCTAACCCTAACCCCTAACCTAACCCTAACGCGTACCCTAATCCTAACCCGTACCCTAAACCGAGCCCTAACCCTAACACTAGCCCTAACCCTAACCCTAACACATACACTACGCCCTACCCGAACCCCTCCCCGAACCCGTAACCTAAGCCGTACCCTAACCCTCACCCTAACCCTAACCCTAACCCTAAGCTACCCTTGACTGCTTCTGCCTCCAATAGATTTCCTAAGCACTAGTGTTTTAAGGAACAGTTTAAAAAGAGAATCATATTGTGATTTCTTGATAATGGGTTTGTTCCTTATCTTCTCTTAGTGTCTAAACTCTTCTCCATGGCTGGACCCCCAAATAATATTCCTTTACGTGCTAAGGGGTATCTAGAGAGTGGGATAGGTTTAATAACTACCCTCACCCTAACGCGTACCCTAACCCTAACCCCTACCCTAACACTAACGCGTACACTAATCCTAACCCGTACCCTAAACCGAGCCCTAACCCTAACACTAACCCTAACCCTAACCCTAACCCATACCCTACGCCCTACCCGAACCCCTACCCGAACCCGTACCCTAAGCCGTACCCTAACCCTCACCCTAACCCTAACCCTAACCCTAAGCTACCCTTGACTGATTCTGCCTCCAATAGATTTCCTAAGCACTAGTGTTTTAAGGAACAGGTTAAAAAGAGAATCCTAATGTGATTTCTTGATAATGGGTGTGTTCCTTATCTTCTCCTAGTGTCTAAACTCTTCTCCATGGCTGGACCCCCAAATAATATTCCTTTACGTGCTAAGGGGTATCTAGAGAGTGGGATAGGTTTAATAACTACCCTCACCCTAACGCGTACCCTAACCCTAACCCCTACCCTAACCCTAACGCGTACCCTAATCCTAACCCGTACCCTAAACCGAGCCCTAACCCTAACACTAGCCCTAACCCTAACCCTAACACATACACTACGCCCTACCCGAACCCCTCCCCGAACCCGTAACCTAAGCCGTACCCTAACCCTCACCCTAACCCTAACCCTAACCCTAAGCTACCCTTGACTGCTTCTGCCTCCAATAGATTTCCTAAGCACTAGTGTTTTAAGGAACAGTTTAAAAAGAGAATCATATTGTGATTTCTTGATAATGGGTTTGTTCCTTATCTTCTCTTAGTGTCTAAACTCTTCTCCATGGCTGGACCCCCAAATAATATTCCTTTACGTGCTAAGGGGTATCTAGAGAGTGGGATAGGTTTAATAACTACCCTCACCCTAACGCGTACCCTAACCCTAACCCCTACCCTAACACTAACGCGTACCCTAATCCTAACCCGTACCCTAAACCGAGCCCTAACCCTAACACTAACCCTAACCCTAACCCTAACCCATACCCTACGCCCTACCCGAACCCCTACCCGAACCCGTACCCTAAGCCGTACCCTAACCCTCACCCTAACCCTAACCCTAACCCTAAGCTACCCTTGACTGCTTCTGCCTCCAATACATTTCCTAAGCACTAGTGTTTTAAGGAACAGGTTAAAAAGAGAATCCTAATGTGATTTCTTGATAATGGGTGTGTTCCTTATCTTCTCCTAGTGTCTAAACTCTAATCCATGGCTGGACCCCCAAATAATATTCCTTTACGTGCTAAGGGGTATCTAGAGAGTGGGATAGGTTTAATAACTACCCTTACCGTAATGCGTACCCTAACCCTAACACCTACCTTAACCTTAACGCGTACCCTAATCCTAAACCGTACCCTAAACTGAGCCCTAACGCTAACATTAGCCCTAACCCTAACCCTAACCCATACACTACGCCCTACCCGAACCCCTCCCCGAACCCGTACCCTAAGCCGTACCCTAACCCTCACCCTCACCCTAACCCTAACCCTAAGCTACCCTTGACTGCTTCTGCCTCCAATAGATTTCCTAAGCACTAGTGTTTTAAGGAACAGGTTAAAAAGTGAATCATATTTTGATTTCTTGATAATGGGTGTGTTCCTTTTCTTCTCCTAGTGTCTAAACTCTTCTCCATGGCTGGACCCCCAAATAATATTCCTTTACGTGCTAAGGGGAATCTAGAGAGTGGCACAGGTTTAATAACTACCCTCACCCTAACGCGTACCCTAACCCTAACCCCTACCCTAACACTAACGCGTACCCTAATCCTAACCCGTACCCTAAACCGAGCCCTAACCCTAACACTAACCCTAACCCTAACCCATACCCTACGCCCTACACGAACCCCTCCCCAAACCCGTACCCTAAGCCGTACCCTAACCCTCAATCTAACCCTAACCCTAACCCTAAGCTACCCTGGACTGCTTCTGCCTCCAATAGATTTCCTAAGCACTAGTGTTTTAAGGAACAGGTTAAAAAGAGAATCCTAATGTGATTTCTTGATATTGGGTGTGTTCCTTATCTTCTCCTAGTGTCTAAACTCTTCTCCATGGCTGGACCCCCAAATAATATTCCTTTACGTGCTAAGGGGTATCTAGAGAGTGGGATAGGTTTAATAACTAACCTCACCCTATCGCGTACCCTAACCCTAACTCCTACCCTAACCCTAACGCGTACCCTAGTCCTAACCCGTACCCTAAACCGAGCCCTAACCCTAACACTAATCCTAACCCTAACCCTAACCCATACCCTACGCCCTACCCGAACCCCTCCCCGAACCCGTACCCTAAGCCATACCCTAACCCTCACCCTAACCCTAACCCTAACCCTAAGCTACCCTTGACTGCTTCTGCCTCCAATAGATTTCCTAAGCACTAGTGTTTTAAGGAACAGGTTAAAAAGAGAATCCTAATGTGATTTCTTGATAATGGGTGTGTTCCTTATCTTCTCCTAGTGTCTAAACTCTTCTCCATGGCTGGACCCCCAAGTAATATTCCTTTACGTGCTAAGGGGTATCTAGAGAGAGGGAGAGGTTTAATAACTACACTCACCCTAACGCGTACCCTAACCCTAACCCCTACCCTAACCCTAACGCGTACCCTAATCCTAACCCGTACCCTAAACCGAGCCCTAACGCTAACACTAGCCCTAACCCTAACCCTAACACATAACCTACGCCCTACCCGAACCCCTCCCCGAATCCGTACCCTAAGCCGTACCCTATCCCTCACCGTAACCCTAACCCTAACCCTAAGCTACCCTTGACTGCTTCTGCCTCCAATACATTTCCTAAGCACTAGTGTTTTAAGGAACAGGTTAAAAAGAGAATCCTAATGTGATTTCTTGATAATGGGTGTGTTCCTTATCTTCTCCTAGTGTCTAAACTCTAATCCATGGCTGGACACCCAAATAATATTCCTTTACGTGCTAAGGGGTATCTAGAGAGTGGGATAGGTTTAATAACTACCCTTACCGTAATGCGTACCCTAACCCTAACACCTACCTTAACCTTAACGCGTACCCTAATCCTAAACCGTACCCTAAACTGAGCCCTAACGCTAACATTAGCCCTAACCCTAACCCTAACCCATACACTACGCCCTACCCGAACCCCTCCCCGAACCCGTACCCTAAGCCGTACCCTAACCCTCACCCTAACCCTAACCCTAACCCTAAGCTACCCTTGACTGCTTCTGCCTCCAATACATTTCCTAAGCACTAGTGTTTTAAGGAACAGGTTAAAAAGTGAATCATATTTTGATTTCTTGATAATGGGTGTGTTCCTTATCTTCTCCTAGTGTCTAAACTCTTCTCCATGGCTGGACCCCCAAATAATATTCCTTTACGTGCTAAGGGGTATCTAGAGAGTGGGATAGGTTTAATAACTACCCTCACCCTAACGCGTACCCTAACCCTAACCCCTACCCTAACACTAACGCGTACCCTAATCCTAACCCGTACCCTAAACCGAGCCCTAACCCTAACACTAACCCTAACCCTAACCCATACCCTACGCCCTACACGAACCCCTCCTCAAACCCGTACCCTAAGCCGTACCCTAACCCTCAATCTAACCCTAACCCTAACCCTAAGCTACCCTGGACTGCTTCTGCCTCCAATAGATTTCCTAAGCACTAGTGTTTTAAGGAACAGGTTAAAAAGAGAATCCTAATGTGATTTCTTGATAATGGGTGTGTTCCTTATCTTCTCCTAGTGTCTAAACTCTTCTCCATGGCTGGACCCCCAAATAATATTCCTTTACGTGCTAAGGGGTATCTAGAGAGTGGGATAGGTTTAATAACTAACCTCACCCTATCGCGTACCCTAACCCTAACTCCTACCCTAACCCTAACGCGTACCCTAGTCCTAACCCGTACCCTAAACCGAGCCCTAACCCTAACACTAACCCTAACCCTAACCCTAACCCATACCCTACGCCCTACCCGAACCCCTCCCCGAACCCGTACCCTAAGCCATACCCTAACCCTCACCCTAACCCTAACCCTAACCCTAAGCTACCCTTGACTGCTTCTGCCTCCAATAGATTTCCTAAGCACTAGTGTTTTAAGGAACAGGTTAAAAAGAGAATCCTAATGTGATTTCTTGATAATGGGTGTGTTCCTTATCTTCTCCTAGTGTCTAAACTCTTCTCCATGGCTGGACCCCCAAGTAATATTCCTTTACGTGCTAAGGGGTATCTAGAGAGAGGGAGAGGTTTAATAACTACACTCACCCTAACGCGTACCCTAACCCTAACCCCTACCCTAACCCTAACGCGTACCCTAATCCTAACCCGTACCCTAAACCGAGCCCTAACGCTAACACTAGCCCTAACCCTAACCCTAACACATAACCTACGCCCTACCCGAACCCCTCCCCGAATCCGTACCCTAAGCCGTACCCTATCCCTCACCGTAACCCTAACCCTAACCCTAAGTTACCCTTGACTCTTTCTGCCTCCAATAGATTTCCTAAGCACTAGTGTTTTAAGGAACAGTTTAAAAAGAGAATCATATTGTGATTTCTTGATAATGGGTGTGTTCCTTATCTTCTCCTCGTGTCTAAACTCTTCTCCATGGCTGGACCCCCAAATAATATTCCTTTACGTGCTAAGGGGTATCTAGAGAGAGGGAGAGGTTTAATAACTAACCTCACCCTATCGCGTACCCTAACCCTAACCCCTATCCTAACACTAACGCGTACCCTAATCCTAACCCGTACCGTAAACCGAGCCCTAACCCTAACACTAACCCTAACCCTAACCCTAACCCATACCCTACGCCCTACCCGAACCCCTCCCCGAACCCGTACCCTAAGCCGTACCCTAACCCTCACCCTAAACCTAACCCTAACCCTAA
Source organism: Balaenoptera acutorostrata (assembly GCF_949987535.1). Lineage (NCBI taxonomy): Eukaryota > Metazoa > Chordata > Mammalia > Artiodactyla > Balaenopteridae > Balaenoptera > Balaenoptera acutorostrata. The sequence continues at coordinate 26,060 of NW_026646193.1, forward strand.
GCTACCCTTGACTGATTCTGCCTCCAATAGATTTCCTAAGCACTAGTGTTTTAAGGAACAGGTTAAAAAGAGAATCCTAATGTGATTTCTTGATAATGGGTGTGTTCCTTATCTTCTCCTAGTGTCTAAACTCTTCTCCATGGCTGGACCCCCAAATAATATTCCTTTACGTGCTAAGGGGTATCTAGAGAGTGGGATAGGTTTAATAACTACCCTCACCCTAACGCGTACCCTAACCCTAACCCCTACCCTAACCCTAACGCGTACCCTAATCCTAACCCGTAACCTAATCCGAGCACTAAGCCTAACACTAGCCCTAACCCTAACCCTAACACATACACTACGCCCTACCCGAACCCCTCCCCAAACCCGTAACCTAAGCCGTACCCTAACCCTCACCCTAACCCTAACCCTAACCCTAAGCTACCCTTGACTGCTTCTGCCTCCAATAGATTTCCTAAGCACTAGTGTTTTAAGGAACAGTTTAAAAAGAGAATCATATTGTGATTTCTTGATAATGGGTTAGTTCCTTATCTTCTCTTAGTGTCTAAACTCTTCTCCATGGCTGGACCCCCAAATAATATTCCTTTACGTGCTAAGGGGTATCTGGAGAGTTGGATAGGTTTAATAACTACCCTCACCCTAACGCGTACCCTAACCCTAACCCCTACCCTAACACTAACGCGTACCCTAATCCTAACCCGTACCCTAAACCGAGCCCTAACCCTAACACTAACCCTAACCCTAACCCTAACCCATACCCTACGCCCTACCCGAACCCCTACCCGAACCCGTACCCTAAGCCGTACCCTAACCCTCAATCTAACCCTAACCCTAACCCTAAGCTACCCTTGACTGCTTCTGCCTCCAATACATTTCCTAAGCACTAGTGTTTTAAGGAACAGGTTAAAAAGAGAATCCTAATGTGATTTCTTGATAATGGGTGTGTTCCTTATCTTCTCCTCGTGTCTAAACTCTTCTCCATGGCTGGACCCCCAAATAATATTCCTTTACGTGCTAAGGGGTATCTAGAGAGTGGGATAGGTTTAATAACTACCCTCACCCTAATGCGTACCCTAACCCTAAACCCTACCCTAAGACTAACGCGTACCCTAATCCTAACCCATACCCTAAACCGAGCCCTAACCCTAACACTAACCATAACCCTAACCCTAACCCATACCCTACGCCCTACCCGAACCCCTCCCCGAACCCGTACCCTAAGCCGTACCCTATCCCTCACCCTAACCCTAACCCTAACCCTAAGCTACCCTTGAATGCTTCTGCCTCCAATAGATTTCCTAAGCACTAGTGTTTTAAGGAACAGTTTAAAAAGTGAATCATATTTTGATTTCTTGATAATGGGTGTGTTCCTTATCTTCTCCTAGTGTCTAAACTCTTCTCCATGGCTGGACCCCAAAATAATATTCCTTTACGTGCTAAGGGGTATCTAGAGAGTGGGATAGGTTTAATAACTACCCTCACCCTAACGCGTACCCTAACCCTAACCCCTAGCCTAACACTAACGCGTACCCTAATCCTAACCCGTACCCTAAACCGAGCCCTAACCCTAACACTAACCCTAACCCTAACCCATACCCTACGCCCTACACGAACCCCTCCCCAAACCCGTACCCTAAGCCGTACCCTAACCCTCAATCTAACCCTAACCCTAACCCTAAGCTACCCTGGACTGCTTCTGCCTCCAATAGATTTCCTAAGCACTAGTGTTTTAAGGAACAGGTTAAAAAGAGAATCCTAATGTGATTTCTTGATAATGGGTGTGTTCCTTATCTTCTCCTAGTGTCTAAACTCTTCTCCATGGCTGGACCCCCAAATAATATTCCTTTACGTGCTAAGGGGTATCTAGAGAGAGGGAGAGGTTTAATAACTAACCTCACCCTATCGCGTACCCTAACCCTAACCCCTACCCTAACCCTAACGCGTACCCTAATCCTAACCCGTACCCTAAACCGAGCCCTAACCCTAACACTAACCCTAACCCTAACCCTAACCCATACCCTACGCCCTACCCGAACCCCTCCCCGAACCCGTACCCTAAGCCATACCCTAACCCTCACCCTAACCCTAACCCTAAGCTACCCTTGACTGCTTCTGCCTCCAATAGATTTCCTAAGCACTAGTGTTTTAAGGAACAGTTTAAAAAGAGAATCATATTGTGATTTCTTGATAATGGGTTAGTTCCTTATCTTCTCTTAGTGTCTAAACTCTTCTCCATGGCTGGACCCCCAAATAATATTCCTTTACGTGCTAAGGGGTATCTAGAGAGTGGGATAGGTTTAATAACTACCCTCACCCTAACGCGTACCCTAACCCTAACCCCTACCCTAACACTAACGCGTACCCTAATCCTAACCCGTACCCTAAACCGAGCCCTAACCCTAACACTAACCCTAACCCTAACCCTAACCCATACCCTACGCCCTACCCGAACCCCTACCCGAACCCGTACCCTAAGCCGTACCCTAACCCTCAATCTAACCCTAACCCTAACCCTAAGCTACCCTTGACTGCTTCTGCCTCCAATACATTTCCTAAGCACTAGTGTTTTAAGGAACAGGTTAAAAGAGAATCCTAATGTGATTTCTTGATAATGGGTGAGTTCCTTATCTTCTCCTCGTGTCTAAACTCTTCTCCATGGCTGGACCCCCAAATAATATTCCTTTACGTGCTAAGGGGTATCTAGAGAGTGGGATAGGTTTAATAACTACCCTCACCCTAATGCGTACCCTAACCCTAACACCTACCTTAACCCTAACGCGTACCCTAATCCTAAACCGTAACCCTAAACCGAGCCCTAACGCTAACATTAGCCCTAACCCTAACCCTAACCCATACACTACGCCCTACCCGAACCCCTCCCCGAACCCGTACCCTAAGCCGTACCCTATCCCTCACCCTAACCCTAACCCTAACCCTAAGCTACCCTTGACTGCTTCTGCCTCCAATAGATTTCCTAAGCACTAGTGTTTTAAGGAACAGTTTAAAAAGTGAATCATATTGTGATTTCTTGATAATGGGTGTGTTCCTTATCTTCTCCTAGGGTCTAAACTCTTCTCCATGGCTGGACCCCCAAATAATATTCCTTTACGTGCTAAGGGGTATCTAGAGAGTGGGATAGGTTTAATAACTACCCTCACCCTAACGCGTACCCTAACCCTAACCCCTACCCTAACACTAACGCGTACCCTAATCCTAACCCGTACCCTAAACCGAGCCCTAACCCTAACACTAACCCTAACCCTAACCCATACCCTACGCCCTACACGAACCCCTCCCCAAACCCGTACCCTAAGCCGTACCCTAACCCTCAATCTAACCCTAACCCTAACCCTAAGCTACCCTGGACTGCTTCTGCCTCCAATAGATTTCCTAAGCACTAGTGTTTTAAGGAACAGGTTAAAAAGAGAATCCTAATGTGATTTCTTGATAATGGGTGTGTTCCTTATCTTCTCCTAGTGTCTAAACTCTTCTCCATGGCTGGACCCCCAAATAATATTCCTTTACGTGCTAAGGGGTATCTAGAGAGAGGGAGAGGTTTAATAACTAACCTCACCCTATCGCGTACCCTAACCCTAACCCCTATCCTAACACTAACGCGTACCCTAATCCTAACCCGTACCCTAAACCGAGCCCTAACCCTAACACTAACCCTAACCCTAACCTAACCCATACCCTACGCCCTACCCGAACCCCTCCCCGAACCAGTACCCTAAGCCGTACCCTAACCCTCACCCTAACCCTAACCCTAACCCTAAGCTACCCTTGACTGATTCTGCCTCCAATAGATTTCCTAAGCACTAGTGTTTTTAAGGAACAGGTTAAAAAGAGAATCCTAATGTGATTTCTTGATAATGGGTGTGTTCCTTATCTTCTCCTAGTGTCTAAACTCTTCTCCATGGCTGGACCCCCAAATAATATTCCTTTACGTGCTAAGGGGTATCTAGAGAGTGGGATAGGTTTAATAACTACCCTCACCCTAACGCGTACCCTAACCCTAACCCCTACCCTAACCCCTAACGCGTACCCTAATCCTAACCCGTACCCTAAACCGAGCCCTAACCCTAACACTAGCCCTAACCCTAACCCTAACACATACACTACGCCCTACCCGAACCCCTCCCCGAAACCGTAACCTAAGCCGTACCCTAACCCTCACCCTAACCCTAACCCTAACCCTAAGCTACCCTTGACTGCTTCTGCCTCCAATAGATTTCCTAAGCACTAGTGTTTTAAGGAACAGTTTAAAAAGAGAATCATATTGTGATTTCTTGATAATGGGTTTGTTCCTTATCTTCTCTTAGTGTCTAAACTCTTCTCCATGGCTGGACCCCCAAATAATATTCCTTTACGTGCTAAGGGGTATCTAGAGAGTGGGATAGGTTTAATAACTACCCTCACCCTAACGCGTACCCTAACCCTAACCCCTACCCTAACACTAACGCGTACCCTAATCCTAACCCGTACCCTAAACCGAGCCCTAACCCTAACACTAACCCTAACCCTAACCCTAACCCATACCCTACGCCCTACCCGAACCCCTACCCGAACCCGTACCCTAAGCCGTACCCTAACCCTCACCCTAACCCTAACCCTAACCCTAAGCTACCCTTGACTGCTTCTGCCTCCAATACATTTCCTAAGCACTAGTGTTTTAAGGAACAGGTTAAAAAGAGAATCCTAATGTGATTTCTTGATAATGGGTGTGTTCCTTATCTTCTCCTAGTGTCTAAACTCTAATCCATGGCTGGACCCCCAAATAATATTCCTTTACGTGCTAAGGGGGTATCTAGAGAGTGGGATAGGTTTAATAACTACCCTCACCGTAATGCGTACCCTAACCCTAACACCTACCTTAACCTTAACGCGTACCCTAATCCTAAACCCGTACCCCTAAACCGAGCCCTAACGCTAACATTAGCCCTAACCCTAACCCTAACCCATACACTACGCCCTACCCGAACCCCTCCCCGAACCCGTACCCTAAGCCGTACCCTATCCCTCACCCTAACCCTAACCCTAACCCCTAAGCTACCCTTGAATGCTTCTGCCTCCAATAGATTTCCTAAGCACTAGTGTTTTAAGGAACAGTTTAAAAAGAGAATCATATTGTGATTTCTTGATAATGGGTGTGTTCCTTATCTTCTCCTAGGGTCTAAACTCTTCTCCATGGCTGGACCCCCAAATAATATTCCTTTACGTGCTAAGGGGTATCTAGAGAGAGGGAGAGGTTTAATAACTAACCTCACCCTATCGCGTACCCTAACCCTAAACACTACCCTAAGACTAACGCGTACCCTAATCCTAACCCATACCCTAAACCGAGCCCTAACCCTAACACTAACCCTAACCCTAACCCTAACCCTTACCCTACACCCTACCCGAACCCCTCCCCGAACCCGTACCCTAAGCCGTACCCTATCCCTCACCCTAACCCTAACCCTAACCCTAAGCTACCCTTGACTGCTTCTGCCTCCAATAGATTTCCTAAGCACTAGTGTTTTAAGGAACAGGTTAAAAAGAGAATCCTAATGTGATTTCTTGATAATAGGTGTGTTCCTTATCTTCTCCTCGTGTCTAAACTCTTCTCCATGGCTGGACCCCCAAATAATATTCCTTTACGTGCTAAGGGGTATCTAGAGAGTGGGATAGGTTTAATAACTACCCTCACCCTAACGCGTACCCTAACCCTAACCCCTACCCTAACACTAACGCATACCCTAATCCTAACCCGTACCCTAAACCGAGCCCTAACCCTAACACTAACCCTAACCCTAACCCATACCCTACGCCCTACACGAACCCCTCCTCAAACCCGTACCCTAAGCTGTACCCTAACCCTCAATCTAACCCTAACCCTAACCCTAAGCTACCCTGGACTGCTTCTGCCTCCAATAGATTTCCTAAGCACTAGTGTTTTAAGGAACAGGTTAAAAAGAGAATCCTAATGTGATTTCTTGATAATGGGTGTGTTCCTTATCTTCTCCTAGTGTCTAAACTCTTCTCCATGGCTGGACCCCCAAATAATATTCCTTTACGTGCTAAGGGGTATCTAGAGAGTGGGATAGGTTTAATAACTAACCTCACCCTATCGCGTACCCTAACCCTAACTCCTACCCTAACCCTAACACGTACCCTAGTCCTAACCCGTACCCTAAACCGAGCCCTAACCCTAACACGAACCCTAACCCTAACCCTAACCCATACCCTACGCCCTACCCGAACCCCTCCCAGAACCCGTACCCTAAGCCATACCCTAACCCTCACCCTAACCCTAACCCTAACCCTAAGCTACCCTTGACTGCTTCTGCCTCCAATAGATTCCCTAAGCACTAGTGTTTTAAGGAACAGGTTAAAAAGAGAATCCTAATGTGATTTCTTGATAATGGGTGTGTTCCTTATCTTCTCCTAGTGTCTAAACTCTTCTCCATGGCTGGACCCCCAAATAATATTCCTTTACGTGCTAAGGGGTATCTAGAGAGAGGGAGAGGTTTAATAACTACCCTCACCCTAACGCGTTCCCTAACCCTAACCCCTACCCTAACCCTAACGCGTACCCTAATCCTAACCCGTATCCTAAACCGAGCCCTAACCCTAACACTAACCCTAACCCTAACCCTAACCCATACCCTACGCCCTACCCGAACCCCTCCCTGAACCCGTACCCTAAGCCGTACCCTAACCCTCAATCTAACCCTAACCCTAACCCTAAGCTACCCTCGACTGCTTCTGCCTCCAATAGATTTCCTAAGCACTAGTGTTTTAAGGAACAGTTTAAAAAGAGAATCCTAATGTGATTTCTTGATAATGGGTGTTTTCCTTATCTTCTCCTAGTGTCTAAACTCTTCTCCATGGCTGAACCCCCAAATAATATTCCTTTACGTGCTAAGGGGTATCTAGAGAGTGGGATAGGTTTAATAACTAACCTCACCCTATCGCGTACCCTAACCCTAACCCCTACCCTAACCCTAACGCGTACCCTAATCCTAACCCGTACGCTGAACCGAGCCCTAACCCTAACCCTAACCCATACCATACGCCATACCCGAACCCCTCCACGAACTCGTACCCTAAGCCGTACCCTAACCCTAACCCCAATCCTAAGCTACCCTTCACTGCTTCTGCCTCCAATAGATGTCCTAAGCACTAGTGTTTTAAGGAACAGGTTAAAAAGAGAATCCTAATGTGATTTTTTGATGATGGGTGTGTTCCTTATCTTCTCCTAGTGTCTAAACTCTTCTCCAAGGCTGGACCCCCAAATAATATTCCGTTACGTTCTAAGCTGTATCTAGAGAGTGGGATAGGTTTAATAACTACCCTAACCCTAATGCTTACCCTAACCCTCTCCCGTACCCTAACCCTAACCCGTACCCTAACCCTAACACCTACCTTAATCCTAACCGATACCCTAAACCGAGCCCTTACCCTAAAAGTTACCGTAACCCTAATGCATACCCTACGCCATACCAGATCCCGTACCCGAACCCGTAACCTAAGCCGTACCCTAACCCTCACCCTAACCCTAACTCTTACCCTAAGCTACCCTTGACTGCTTCTGCCTCCAATAGATTTCCTAAGCACTAGTGTTTTAAGGAACAGGTTAAAAAGAGAATCCTAATGTGATTTCTTTAGAATGGGTGTGTTCCTTATATTCTCCTTGTGTCTAAACTCTTCTCCATGGCTGGACCCCCAAATAATATTCCTTTACGTGCTAAGGGGTATCTAGAGAGTGGGATAGGTTTAATAACTACCCTCACCCTAACGCGTACCCTAACCCTAACCCCTACCCTAACCCTAACGCGTACCCTAATCCTAACCCGTACCCTAAACCGAGGCCTAACCCTATCACTAGCCCTAACCCTAACCCTAACACATACACTACGCCCTACCCGAACCCCTCCCCGAACCCGTAACCTAAGCCGTACCCTAACCCTCACCCTAACCCTAACCCTAACCCTAAGCTACCCTTGACTGCTTCTGCCTCCAATAGATTTCCTAAGCACTAGTGTTTTAAGGAACAGGTTAAAAAGAGAATCATATTGTGATTTCTTGATAATGGGTTTGTTCCTTACCTTGTCTTAGTGTCTAAACTCTTCTCCATGGCTGGACCCCCAAATAATATTCCTTTACGTGCTAAGGGGTATCTAGAGAGTGGGATAGGTTGAATAAATACCCTCACCCTAACGCGTACCCTAACCCTAACCCCTACCCTAACACTAACGCGTACCCTAATCCTAACCCGTACCCTAAACCGAGCCCTAACCCTAACACTAACCCTAACCCTAACCCTAACCCATACCCTACGCCCTACCCGAACCCCTCCCTCAACCCGTACCCTAAGCCGTACCCTAACCCTCACCCTAACCCTAACCCTAAACCTAAGCTACCCTTGACGCCTTCTGCCTCCAATAGATTTCCTAAGCACTAATATTTTAAGGAACAGGTTAAAAAGAGAATCCTAATGTGATTTCTTGATAATGGGTGTGTTCCTTATCTTCTCCTAGTGTCTAAACTCTTCTCTATGGCTGGACCCCCAAATAATATTCCTTTACGTGCTAAGGGGTATCTAGAGAGTGGGATAGGTTTAATAACTACCCTCACCCTAACGCGTACCCTAAACCTAACCCCTACCCTAACCCTAACGCGTACCCTAATCCTAACCCGTACGCTGAACCGAGCCCTAACCCTAACCCTAACCCATACCATACGCCATACCCGAACCCCTCCACGAACTCGTACCCTAAGCCGTACCCTAACCCTAACCCTAATACTAAGCTACCCTTCACTGCTTCTGCCTCCAATAGATGTCCTAAGCACTAGTGTTTTAAGGAACAGGTTAAAAAGAGAATCCTAATGTGATTTTTTGATGATGGGTGTGTTCCTTATCTTCTCCTAGTGTCTAAACTCTTCTCCAAGGCTGGACCCCCAAATAATATTCCGTTACATTCTAAGCTGTATCTAGAGAGTGGGATAGGTTTAATAACTACCCTAACCCTAATGCTTACCCTAACCCTCTCCCGTACCCTAACCCTAACCCGTACCCTAACCCTAACATCTACCTTAATCCTAACCGATACCCTAAACCGAGCCCTTACCCTAAAAGTAACCGTAACCCTAATCCATACCCTACGCCATACCCGATCCCGTACCCGAACCCGTAACCTAAGCCGTACCCTAACCCTCACCCTAACCCTAACCCTAACCCTAAGCTACCCTTGACTGCTTCTGCCTCCAATACATTTCCTAAGCACTAGTGTTTTAAGGAACAGGTTAAAAAGAGAATCCTAATGTGATTTCTTGATAATGGGTGTGTTCCTTATCTTCTCCTAGTGTCTAAACTCTAATCCATGGCTGGACCCCCAAATAATATTCCTTTACGTGCTAAGGGGTATCTAGAGAGTGGGATAGGTTTAATAACTACCCTCACCGTAATGCGTACCCTAACCCTAACACCTACCTTAACCTTAACGCGTACCCTAATCCTAAACCGTACCCTAAACCGAGCCCTAACGCTAACATTAGCCCTAACCCTAACCCTAACCCATACACTACGCCCTACCCGAACCCCTCCCCGAACCCGTACCCTAAGCCGTACCCTATCCCTCACCCTAACCCTAACCCTAACCCTAAGCTACCCTTGAATGCTTCTGCCTCCAATAGATTTCCTAAGCACTAGTGTTTTAAGGAACAGTTTAAAAAGAGAATCATATTGTGATTTCTTGATAATGGGTGTGTTCCTTATCTTCTCCTAGGGTCTAAACTCTTCTCCATGGCTGGACCCCCCAAATAATATTCCTTTACGTGCTAAGGGGTATCTAGAGAGAGGGAGAGGTTTAATAACTAACCTCACCCTATCGCGTACCCTAACCCTAAACACTACCCTAAGACTAACGCGTACCCTAATCTAACCCATACCCTAAACCGAGCCCTAACCCTAACACTAACCCTAACCCTAACCCTAACCCTTACCCTACACCCTACCCGAACCCCTCCCCGAACCCGTACCCTAAGCCGTACCCTATCCCTCACCCTAACCCTAACCCTAACCCTAAGCTACCCTTGACTGCTTCTGCCTCCAATAGATTTCCTAAGCACTAGTGTTTTAAGGAACAGGTTAAAAAGTGAATCATATTTTGATTTCTTGATAATGGGTGTGTTCCTTATCTTCTCCTCGTGTCTAAACTCTTCTCCATGGCTGGACCCCCAAATAATATTCCTTTACGTGCTAAGGGGTATCTAGAGAGTGGGATAGGTTTAATAACTACCCTCACCCTAACGCGTACCCTAACCCTAACCCCTACCCTAACACTAACGCATACCCTAATCCTAACCCGTACCCTAAACCGAGCCCTAACCCTAACACTAACCCTAACCCTAACCCATACCCTACGCCCTATACGAACCCCTCCTCAAACCCGTACCCTAAGCTGTACCCTAACCCTCAATCTAACCCTAACCCTAACCCTAAGCTACCCTGGACTGCTTCTGCCTCCAATAGATTTCCTAAGCACTAGTGTTTTAAGGAACAGGTTAAAAAGAGAATCCTAATGTGATTTCTTGATAATGGGTGTGTTCCTTATCTTCTCCTAGTGTCTAAACTCTTCTCCATGGCTGGACCCCCAAATAATATTCCTTTACGTGCTAAGGGGTATCTAGAGAGTGGGATAGGTTTAATAACTAACCTCACCCTATCGCGTACCCTAACCCTAACTCCTACCCTAACCCTAACACGTACCCTAGTCCTAACCCGTACCCTAAACCGAGCCCTAACCCTAACACGAACCCTAACCCTAACCCTAACCCATACCCTACGCCCTACCCGAACCCCTCCCAGAACCCGTACCCTAAGCCATACCCTAACCCTCACCCTAACCCTAACCCTAACCCTAAGCTACCCTTGACTGCTTCTGCCTCCAATAGATTCCCTAAGCACTAGTGTTTTAAGGAACAGGTTAAAAAGAGAATCCTAATGTGATTTCTTGATAATGGGTGTGTTCCTTATCTTCTCCTAGTGTCTAAACTCTTCTCCATGGCTGGACCCCCAAATAATATTCCTTTACGTGCTAAGGGGTATCTAGAGAGAGGGAGAGGTTTAATAACTACCCTCACCCTAACGCGTTCCCTAACCCTAACCCCTACCCTAACCCTAACGCGTACCCTAATCCTAACCCGTATCCTAAACCGAGCCCTAACCCTAACACTAACCCTAACCCTAACCCTAACCCATACCCTACGCCCTACCCGAACCCCTCCCTGAACCCGTACCCTAAGCCGTACCCTAACCCTCAATCTAACCCTAACCCTAACCCTAAGCTACCCTCGACTGCTTCTGCCTCCAATAGATTTCCTAAGCACTAGTGTTTTAAGGAACAGTTTAAAAAGAGAATCCTAATGTGATTTCTTGATAATGGGTGTTTTCCTTATCTTCTCCTAGTGTCTAAACTCTTCTCCATGGCTGAACCCCCAAATAATATTCCTTTACGTGCTAAGGGGTATCTAGAGAGTGGGATAGGTTTAATAACTAACCTCACCCTATCGCGTACCCTAACCCTAACCCCTACCCTAACCCTAACGCGTACCCTAATCCTAACCCGTACGCTGAACCGAGCCCTAACCCTAACCCTAACCCATACCATACGCCATACCCGAACCCCTCCACGAACTCGTACCCTAAGCCGTACCCTAACCCTAACCCCAATCCTAAGCTACCCTTCACTGCTTCTGCCTCCAATAGATGTCCTAAGCACTAGTGTTTTAAGGAACAGGTTAAAAAGAGAATCCTAATGTGATTTTTTGATGATGGGTGTGTTCCTTATCTTCTCCTAGTGTCTAAACTCTTCTCCAAGGCTGGACCCCCAAATAATATTCCGTTACGTTCTAAGCTGTATCTAGAGAGTGGGATAGGTTTAATAACTACCCTAACCCTAATGCTTACCCTAACCCTCTCCCGTACCCTAACCCTAACCCGTACCCTAACCCTAACACCTACCTTAATCCTAACCGATACCCTAAACCGAGCCCTTACCCTAAAAGTTACCGTAACCCTAATGCATACCCTACGCCATACCCGATCCCGTACCCGAACCCGTAACCTAAGCCGTACCCTAACCCTCACCCTAACCCTAACTCTTACCCTAAGCTACCCTTGACTGCTTCTGCCTCCAATAGATTTCCTAAGCACTAGTGTTTTAAGGAACAGGTTAAAAAGAGAATCCTAATGTGATTTCTTTAGAATGGGTGTGTTCCTTATATTCTCCTTGTGTCTAAACTCTTCTCCATGGCTGGACCCCCAAATAATATTCCTTTACGTGCTAAGGGGTATCTAGAGAGTGGGATAGGTTTAATAACTACCCTCACCCTAACGCGTACCCTAACCCTAACCCCTACCCTAACCCTAACGCGTACCCTAATCCTAACCCGTACCCTAAACCGAGGCCTAACCCTATCACTAGCCCTAACCCTAACCCTAACACATACACTACGCCCTACCCGAACCCCTCCCCGAACCCGTAACCTAAGCCGTACCCTAACCCTCACCCTAACCCTAACCCTAACCCTAAGCTACCCTTGACTGCTTCTGCCTCCAATAGATTTCCTAAGCACTAGTGTTTTAAGGAACAGGTTAAAAAGAGAATCATATTGTGATTTCTTGATAATGGGTTTGTTCCTTACCTTGTCTTAGTGTCTAAACTCTTCTCCATGGCTGGACCCCCAAATAATATTCCTTTACGTGCTAAGGGGTATCTAGAGAGTGGGATAGGTTGAATAAATACCCTCACCCTAACGCGTACCCTAACCCTAACCCCTACCCTAACACTAACGCGTACCCTAATCCTAACCCGTACCCTAAACCGAGCCCTAACCCTAACACTAACCCTAACCCTAACCCTAACCCATACCCTACGCCCTACCCGAACCCCTCCCTCAACCCGTACCCTAAGCCGTACCCTAACCCTCACCCTAACCCTAACCCTAAACCTAAGCTACCCTTGACGCCTTCTGCCTCCAATAGATTTCCTAAGCACTAATATTTTAAGGAACAGGTTAAAAAGAGAATCCTAATGTGATTTCTTGATAATGGGTGTGTTCCTTATCTTCTCCTAGTGTCTAAACTCTTCTCTATGGCTGGACCCCCAAATAATATTCCTTTACGTGCTAAGGGGTATCTAGAGAGTGGGATAGGTTTAATAACTACCCTCACCCTAACGCGTACCCTAAACCTAACCCCTACCCTAACCCTAACGCGTACCCTAATCCTAACCCGTACGCTGAACCGAGCCCTAACCCTAACCCTAACCCATACCATACGCCATACCCGAACCCCTCCACGAACTCGTACCCTAAGCCGTACCCTAACCCTAACCCTAATACTAAGCTACCCTTCACTGCTTCTGCCTCCAATAGATGTCCTAAGCACTAGTGTTTTAAGGAACAGGTTAAAAAGAGAATCCTAATGTGATTTTTTGATGATGGGTGTGTTCCTTATCTTCTCCTAGTGTCTAAACTCTTCTCCAAGGCTGGACCCCCAAATAATATTCCGTTACATTCTAAGCTGTATCTAGAGAGTGGGATAGGTTTAATAACTACCCTAACCCTAATGCTTACCCTAACCCTCTCCCGTACCCTAACCCTAACCCGTACCCTAACCCTAACACCTACCTTAATCCTAACCGATACCCTAAACCGAGCCCTTACCCTAAAAGTAACCGTAACCCTAATCCATACCCTACGCCATACCCGATCCCGTACCCGAACCCGTAACCTAAGCCGTACCCTAACCCTCACCCTAACCCTAACCCTTACCCTAAGCTACCCTTGACTGCTTCTGCCTCCAATAGATTTCCTAAGCACTAGTGTTTTAAGGAACAGGTTAAAAAGAGAATCCTAATGTGATTTCTGTAGAATGGGTGTGTTCCTTATCTTCTCCTAGTGTCTAAACTCTTCTCCATGGCGGGACCCCAAAATAATATTCCTTTACGTGCTAAGGGGTATCTAGAGAGTGGGATAGGTTTAATAACGACCCTAACCCTAACGCGTACACTAACCCTAACCCCTACCCTAACCCTAACACGTACCCTAATCCCAGCCCGTACCCTAAACCGAGCCCTAACTCTAAGACTAACCCTAACCCTAACCCATACCCTACGCCCTACCCGAACCCCTCCCCGAACCCGTACCCTAAGTCGTACCCTAACCCACACCCTAACCCCAAACCTAAGCTACCCTTGACTGCTTCTGCCTCCAATAGATTTCCTAAGCACTAGTGTTTTAAGGAACACGTTAAAAAGAGAACCTTAATGTGATTTCTTGATGGGTCCCAAATCTCCAGGTTCAAGGGGATCTTCCTACGTCAAAAACGTGCATGGGAAACCCAGAAGATGGTACACCGTGTGATCGGGAAAGGTTTCTAAAACGCACCTCATTTCTCATCTCCTTTGCTCGGGTTCGCCATTCCAGCCGATTTACTAGACATCTCCCTCCTTGGAGAATCAGCACCTTTAACCTCCTGTTCCGTACAGGTTGCAATTTGTCCTGAGGATGAACGGGAAGAGGGGGAACCAATGAGAGACTAGCTCTAGTGGTTGGGACAGGCACAGGTGACTCTATTTTCCCATCAGGAAGAAGAATTAACCACAGCTTCAGCCTGCCCCCCAGAACCAGAAGAGGGCCTGAAGCAATCCTGCGCTTTTGCGGCCAGCTCCCAAAAAGCGACTTGAAAAATGGAACTCAGGGGCACTGCAATTCACAAACCTGCAGAGTTTTAAATGATAACTCTCGTCCACAAATATATTGAGGGAAGGCAACGAAGAGGATTTGAAAGCAAGGCAGAATTGCAGGAAACAGATTTCAGGAGGTAGATTCGAATCGCCTTGAAAGAACATGAAAAGCGGGAAAACGTGGACAATGATGCCCTTGGACAAAAAGTGCATATGCGTTTTTTCCTGAATATATTCAGGAAAAAACGCATACGCCCTTTTTGGCCAACCAAGCAACCTGGAAAGGAAAATCAGCGCTCCAAAGAAGTCGGGTTCCCAGCGGGCAAAAGGGCCATGCGGAAAAAAGTCTCAAAACCAGAAATGCAGGAGCGGCCATGGAGAAATGGGAGACTTGCTACGCTGATGGGCGGGATGTAAATTGCCAACAGCCACTCTGGAGAAGTGTACGGTGTGTCCTGAAACATCTAAAAAACACAGCTTGGAGCACATAGGGCACTTACACTCATGGGCGTATAAATTGGGAAAACTAAAAAGCAGCAAGACACAGGCACCCCAAAGTTTAGGGCTGCTCTGTTGACAAGAACCCCCACTTCTTTACACTTTAAATATCCTAGGAAAGAGAAAAATGGATAAAGAAGTTGGGGTCCTCATGTACAATGGAATATCACTCAGCCATGAAATCAACGTCATAAGGCTAGTAGCAGCACGATGATTGGATTTAGGTATGACGATTCTAAGTGAAATAAGTCACACAGAAAAAGACACTTATCATAAGATAGCACTTATAGAGGGAATGTAAAAACTGCTACACTTGAACTGAATTACAAAACAGAACAGAGTCACACGTTTAGAAAACACACTATGGCTGCTGAACGGGAAAGGTGAGGTGGGGTGATGCATAAAACAAGGGTTTCAAATTAGCTCCGATACCGTTCAATAAACCCAATATGTAATAGACAAGATCTACTCCTTGCTCAGTGAACTGGACTCAACACCCCCTATTCACCGCACAAGAATATATCTGACTAGTAAGAATCTTCAAAACTATGTATTGATATCTCTCTGTAAGTGAGTCAAGGGGGTGTAAAGCGGCATAAACACAGCCGTGAAAAGCAGCTAAACCCCATTATAAAAATAAATTACTTTTCAAAACCCGTGAAACAAAGACAGTGAAAGAGAGAGAAATTCTTACAAAATTCGTTCAGGGGCTGTGATGCAACCTGGATTGACCATATCTAGACCCACAGCTGATTGAGACATAAGGGTGGACACTCATGGGGCGGAGAGGTTTGGTGAGGTTGGGTGAGCCAACGCACACCCTTTAAAGTAATACTGCATGGTACCCATACCATGGGTCCCAAATCCCCAGGTTCAAGGGCATCTTCCTACGTCGAAAACGTGCATGAGAAACCCAGAAGATGGTACACCGTGTGATCGGGAAAGGTTTCTAAAACGCACCTCATTTCTCATCTCCTTGTGCTCGGGTTCTCCATTCCAGCCCCTTTACTAGCCATCTCCCTCCTTGGAGAATCAACACCTTTAACCTCCTGTTCCGTACAGGTTGCAATTTGTCCTGAGGATGAACGGGAAGAGGGGGAACCAATGAGAGACTAGCTCTAGTGGTTGGGACAGGCAAAGGTGACTCTATTTTCCCATCAGGAAGAAGAATTAACCACAGCCTCAGCCTGCCCCCCAGAACCAGAAGAGGGCCTGAAGCAATCCTGCGCTTTTGCGGCCAGTTCCCAAAAAGCGACTTGAAAAATGGAACTCAGGGGCACTGCAATTCACAAACCTGCAGAGTTTTAAATGATAACTCTCGTCCACAAATATATTGAGGGAAGGCAACGAAGAGGATTTGAAAGCAAGGCAGAATTGCAGGAAACAGATTTCAGGAGGTAGATTCGAATCGCCTTGAAAGAACATGAAAAGCGGGAAAACGTGGACAATGATGCCCTTGGACAAAAAGTGCATATGCGTTTTTTCCTGAATATATTCAGGAAAAACGCATACGCCCTTTTTGGCCAACCAAGCAACCTGGAAAGGCAAATCAGCGCTACAAAGAAGTCTCGCTTCCCAGCGGGCAAAAGGGCCATGCGGAAAAAAGTGTCAAAACCAGAAATGCAGGACCGGCCATGGAGAAATGGGAGCCTTGCTACGCTGATGGGCGGGATGTAAATTGCCAACAGCCACTCTGGAGAAGTGTACGGTGTGTCCTGAAACATCTAAAAAACACAGCTTGGAGCGCATAGGGCACTTACACTCATGGGCGTATAAATTGGGAAAACTAAAAATCAGCAAGACACAGGCACCCCAAAGTTTAGGGCTGCTCTGTTGACAAGAACCCCCACATCATTACCCCTTCAATATCCTAGGAAAGAGAAAAATGGATAAAGAAGTTGGGGTCCTCATGTACAATGGAATATCACTCAGCCAAGAAATGAACGTCATAAGGCTAGTAGCAGCAGGATGAGTGGATTTAGGTACGACGATTCTAAGTGAAATAAGTCACACAGAAAAAGACACTTATCATAAGATAGCACTTATAGAGGGAATGTAAAAACCGCTACACTTGAACTGAATTACAAAACAGAACAGTCAGACGTTTAGAAAACACACTATGGCTGCTGAACTGGAAAGGTGAGGTGGGGTGATGCATAAAACAAGGGTTTCAAATTAGCTCCGATACCGTTCCATAAACCCAATATGTAAGAGACAAGACCTATTCCTTGCTCAGTGAACTGGACTCAACACCCCCTATTCACCGCACAAGAATATATCTGACTAGTAAGAATCTTCAAACCTATGTATTGATATCTCTCTGTAAGTGAGTCAAGGGGGTGTAAGGCGGCATAAACACAACCGTGAAAAGCAGCTAAACCCCATTATAAAAATAAATTACTTTTCAAAACCCGTGCAACAAAGACAGTGAAAGAGAGAGAAATTCTTACAAAATTCGTTCAAGGGCTGTGATGCAACCTGGATTGACCATATCTAGACCCACAGCTGTTTGAGACATAAGGGTGGACACTCTTGGGGCTGAGAGGTTTGGTGAGGTTGGGTGAGCCAACGCAGACCCTTTAAAGTAATACTGCATGGTACCCATCCCATGGGTCCCAAATCTCCAGGTTCAAGGGCATCTTCCTACGTCGAAAACGTGCATGAGAAACCCAGAAGATGGTACACCGTGTGATCGGGAAAGGTTTCTAAAACGCACCTCATTTCTCATCTCCTTGTGCTCGGGTTCGCCATTCCAGCCCCTTTATTAGCCATCTCCCTCCTTGGAGAATCAGCACCTTTAACCTCCTGTTCCGTACAGGTTGCAATTTGTCCTGAGGATGAACGGGAAGAGGGGGAACCAATGAGAGACTAGCTCTAGTGGTTGGGACTGGCACAGGTCACTCTATTTTCCCATCAGGAAGAAGAATTAACCACAGCCTCAGCCTGCCCCCCAGAACCAGAAGAGGGCCTCAAGCAATCCTGCGCTTTTGCGGCCAGCTCCCAAAAAGCGACTTGAAAAATGGAACTCAGGGGCACTGCAATTCACAAACCTGCAGAGTTTTAAATGATAACTCTCGTCCACAAATATATTGAGGGAAGGCAACGAAGAGGATTTGAAAGCAAGGCAGAATTGCAGGAAAGAGTTTTCAGGAGGTAGATTCGAATCGCTTTGAAAGCACATGAAGAGCGGCAAAACTTGGACAATGATGCCCTTGGCCAAAAAGGGCGTATGTGTTTTTTCCTGAATATATTCAGGAAAAAACGCATACGCCCTTTTTGGCCATCCAAGCAACCTGGAAAGGGAAAACAGTGCTACAAAGTTGTCTGGCTTCCCAGCGGGCAAAAGGGCCATGCGGAAAAAAGTGTCATATCCAAAAATTCAGGACCGGCCATGGAGAAATGGGAGCCTTGCTACGCTGATGGGCGGGATATAAATTGCCAACAGCCACTCTGGAGAAGTGTACGGTGTGTCCTGAAACATCTAAAAAACACAGCTTGGAGAGCATAGGGCACTTCCACTCATGGGCGTATAAATTGGGAAAACTAAAAATCAGCAAGACACAGGCACCCCAAAGTTTAGGGCTGCTCTGTTGACAAGAACCCCCACTTCATTACACCTTAAATATCCTAGGAAAGGGAAAAATGGATAAAGAAGTTGGGTCCTCATATACAATGGAATATCACTCAGCCATGAAATCAATGTCATAAGAGTCGTAGCAGCATGATGAGTGGATTTAGGTACAAAGATTCTAAGTGAAATAAGTCACACAGAAAAAGACACTTATCATAAGATATCACTTACAGAGGGAATGTAAAAACCGTTACACTTGAACTGAATTACAAAACAGAACAGAGTCACACATTTAGAAAACACACTATGGCTGCTGAAGGGGAAAGGTGTGGTGGGGTGATGCATAAAACAAGGGTTTCAAATTAGCTCAGATACCGTTCCATAAACCCAATATGTAATAGACAAGACCTACTCCTTGCTCAGTGAACTGGACTCAACACCCCCTATTCACCGCACAAGACTATATCTGACTAGTAAGAATCTTAAAACCTATGTATTGATATCTCTCTGTAAGTGAGTCAAGTGGGTGTAAAGCGGCATAAACACAGCAGTGAAAAGCACCTAAACCCCATTATAAAAATAAACTACTTTTAATTACCCATGAAACAAAGACTTTGAAAGAGAGAGAAATTCTCACACAATTCATTCATGGGCTGTGATGCAACCTAGATTGACCATATCTAGTTCCACAGCTGGATGAGATATAAGGGTGGACACTTTTGGGGCTGAAGGCTCCTTCCCTAGTTACCAGATTGGGGAACGTGGAAAGGCTCCCGCCCTCCGGCCGTTACCTACCAAAGCAGCTTTCAAACCTGTGCTAATGGTCACTTCATATGAACAAGTACTTCAGGGCTGTAAATGAAACCTGCCTTCAAAATGTCTTGAGGGAGGTAATGGCCAAAAATTTTCAAAATGTGACACTTACTTTAAGAAAACACTTTGAAGAACTAAGCTGTAATCACAGTTTGATAAATAGAAAGGGCATGCTTTAAAGCTCAATTTCAACAGATTTTGGGACACATGCAAATTCAACCACAGAGAGGTATCAGCTCGCACCTGTTAGAATAACCATCAGCAAGAAAACTACAAACAATAAATATTGAAGGTGTTTTGGAGAAATGCATACCCTCAATTTTAAGTAGGACGTAACCTGGAAAGAGCCACTAATGAGAACTGAATGGTGGTGCCTTTAAAACGTACACACTGAGCTACCATATGATACAGCAAGCCCACTCCTTGGCCTATAACATAAGAAGATAGAACTGGAAAGACACAGGCAAGAAAATATGCATTGCAGCAGTATTACAATAGCCAAGACATGGAGGCAACCAGAAAGTCCATCAAGAGGTGCGTGGCCAAAGAAGAACTGGTACACGTACAGATGGAATATTAGCCAGGGAAAAAAATGAAACAATGCCATTTGCAGCACCATGTATGATTCTTGAGGTAATCAGGCAAATTGTACTAAGTCAGAAAGCCAAAGACACATATCCTATAATATCACTTATAGGTCTTAGCTAAAAATTCATACCAATGAAGATATTTCCACAGAGAAATGCAATCACAGATTCATTAAACAAACTTATGGTTCAGCAAATGGATAGGTGTGAGGATTGGATACATTAGGATATTGGGGTTAAGATAGATATAGAAACACATGTGAAATATGTAATCACCAAAGACCTATGTAATACCAAGACAAGACTGCTCAACATTGTGTCATAACCTACATGGGAAAATGATGCAAAGAAGAATAGATATATGTATATGTTTAAAAGAACCACATCTTGCACACCTAGAAGAAACAAAACATTTTAATCAAATTTGCTCTGACAAAAAATAAAAATTAAATTAAAAAAAGAACAAGAAGTAATGAGACATAAACTTAAGGGGCTTTTTGCTGGCACATTGCATTCTAATTTACAACCAGAACATGACTTCCATTAAGGCTCTGTCATCACTAATAAAGCAGCTTTATAAGCAATGTTGAAGGTAGCTTAAAAGAAGTCTCACTAATTATTGATAGTAACAAGGAAACAAAGAAAAGTAAAAATCTCACTGCAAAAAGTATACATAGGGTAAGGATAGTAGATCAAACACTTATTAAACTTCTGTAAAGAATAAAAGACAACAGTAGTATGTTTTTTTAAAAAGAGAGGGCCCAAATAAATCTGAAATGAAAGAGATGATGTTACAACAGACAGACACCACAGAAATACAAAGCATCCTAAGATACACACAGGGTAACTCAGGGCTCAGACTGGACAGAGCCCACTCTCCAGTCCCTTGTACATGACTTACAGGAGCCTCAGGAACTGAGGAGGGGGTCCCTGAGGAGAGGCTCAAGATAGAATATGGTAGGCATTAACATGACTGCATTCATCTTAAACATGCCTGAACTACATTCACACGAGATGATTTTGTCCTGTATGTTCATCGGCACCTCTAGTCGGAACTGCAGATCTTTGGCTTCAACACCTCTACTGACAACATTAGCTTCACCTGCTGTGGACCGTCTCCTATAGGATTTCGAGAACCACAAAACATCGAAGCTTCACAGGACCCAGAGTCTGTGTGACTCCACGCAGAGTCTCAGAGTCTCAACTCCACTCAGATACTCCACTCTTGGAGGGCACACACAAAGTAGTGTGCACATCAGGACCCAGGGGAAGAAGCAGTGACCCTGTAGGAGAATGACCAGAACTACCTGCTACTTTTAGAGGGTCTCCTGCAGAGGCAGGTGGTGGCTGTGGCTGTGGCTCACCGTGAGGACAACGACACTGGCAGCAGAAGTTCTGGGAAATACTCCTTGGTGTGAGCCCTCCCAGAGTCCGCCATTAGCCCCACCAAGAGCAAGGTAGGCTCCAGTGCTGGGTCGCCTCAGGCCAAACAACCAACAGGGAGGGAACCCAGCCCCATGCATCAGCAGACAAACGGATTAAACTTTTTATTAAAGTTTTATTTAATCCGCAGACAAGCGGATTAAAGCTCTGCCCACCAAAGCAACACCCAGCTCTACCCACCACCAGTCCCTCCCATCAGGAAGCTTGCACAAGCCTCTAAGATAGACTCATCCACCAGAGAGCAGACAGCAGAAGCAAGAAGAACTACAATTCTGCAGCCTGTGGAAGGAAAACCACATTCACAGAAAGATAGACAAAATGAAAAGGCAGAGGACTTTATACCAGATCAAGGAACAAGATAAAACCCCAGGAAAAAAAAAAAAACGAAATGACGTGGAGATAGGGAACCTTCCCGAAAAAGAATTCAGAATAATGATAGTGAAGTTGAGCCAAGACCTTGGAAAAAGAAAGGAGGCAAAGATCGAGAAGACACAAGAAATGCTTAACAAAGACCTAGAAGAATTAAGGAACAAACACCTAGAAGAATTAAAGAACAAACAAACAGAGGTGAACAATGTAATAACTGAAATGAAAAATATACTAGAAGGAATCAGTAGCAGAATAACTGTGGCAGAAGAACGGATAAGTGACCTTGAAGACAGAAAGGTGGAAATCACTGCCATGGAACAGAATAAAGAAAAAGAATGAAAATAAATGAAGACACCCCAAGAGTCCTCTGGGACAACATTAAACACAACAACATTCGCATGATAGGGATCCCAGAAGGAGAAGAGAGAGAAAGGACCCGAGAATATATTTGAAGAGATTATGGTCAAAAACTTCCCTAGCATGGGAAAAGAAATAGCCACCCAAGTCCAGAAGCACAGAGAGTCCCAGGCAGGATAAACCAAAGGAGAAAAATGACAAGACACATAGTAATCAAATTGACAAAAATTAACGACAAAGAAAAATTATTGAAAGCAGCAAGGGAAAAATGACAAATAACATACAAGGGAACTCCCATAAGGATAACAGCTGATTTCTCAGCAGAATATCTACAAGCCAGAAGGGAGTGGCATGATCAATTTAAAGTGATGAAAGGGAAGAACCTACAACCAAGATTACTCCACCCTGCAAAGATCTCATTCATATTTGATGGAGAAATCAAAAGCCCTACAGACAAGCAAAAGCTAAGAGAATTCAGCACCATGAAACCAGCTTTACACCAAATGCTAAAGGAACTTCTCTAAGTGGGAAACACAAGAGAAGAAAAGGACCCACCAAGACAACCCCATAACAATTAAGAAAATAGTAATAGGAACATACATATCGATAATTACCTTAAACGTGAATGCACTAAATGTTCCAACCAAAAGACACAGGCTCGCTGAATGGATACAAAAACAAGACCCATATATATGCTGTCTACAAGAGACCCATTTCAGACCTAGGGACACATACAGACTGAAAGTGAGGCGATGGAAAAATATACTCTATGCAAATGAAAATCAAAAGAAAGCTGGAGTAGCAATACTCATATCAGATAAAATAGACTTTAAAATAAAGAATGTTACAAGAGACAAGGAAAGACACTACATAATGGTCAAGGGATCAATCCAAGAAGAAGATATAACAATTATAAATATATATGTACCCAACATAGGAGCACCTCAATGTATAAGGCAACTGCTAACAGCTATAAAAGAGGAAATCAACAGTAACACAATAATAGTGGGGGACTTTAACAGCTCACTTATACCAGTGGAGATCAGCCAGACAGAAAATTAATAAGGAAACACAAGCTTTAAATGACACAATAGACCAGATAGAGTTAATTGATATTTATAGGTCATTCCATCCAAAAACAGCAGATTACACGTTCTTCTTAACTGCACACGGAACATTCTCCAGGATAGATCACATCTTGGATCACAAAGCCTCAGTAAATTTAAGAAAACTGAAATCATGTCAAGCAGCTGTTCCGACCACAATGCTATGAGATTAGAAATCAATTACACGGAAAAAAACCGTAAAAAACACAAACACATGCAGGCTAAACAATGTGTTACTAAATAACCAAGAGATCACTGAAGAAATCAAAGAGGAAATCAAAAACTACCTAGAGACAAATGACAACAAAAACACGATGATCCAAAACCTATGGGATGCGGCAAAAGCAGTTCTAAGAGGGAAGTTTATAGCAATACAAGCCTACCTCAAGAAACAAGAAAAATCTCAAATAAACAATCTAACCTTACACCTAGAGGAATTAGAGAAAGAAGAACAAAACCCAAAGTTAGTAGAAGGAAAGAAATCTTAAAGATCAGAGCAGAAATAAATGAAATAGAAACAAAGAAAACGAAAGCAAAGATCAATAAACCTAAAAGCTGGTTCTTTGAGAAGATAAGCAATAATGATCAACCTTTAGCCAGACTCAAGAAAAAGAGGGAGAGGACTCAAATCAACAAAATTAGAAGTGAAAAAGGAGAAGTTACAACAGACACCACAGGAATACAAAGCATCCTAAGAGACTACTACACGCAACTCTATGCCAATAAAATGGACAACCTGGAAG
This sequence comes from Balaenoptera acutorostrata, assembly GCF_949987535.1. Classification (NCBI taxonomy): domain Eukaryota; kingdom Metazoa; phylum Chordata; class Mammalia; order Artiodactyla; family Balaenopteridae; genus Balaenoptera; species Balaenoptera acutorostrata. Next base: position 50,285 of record NW_026646193.1, read on the forward strand.
AAATGGACAAATTCTTAGAAAGGGATAACCTTCCAAGACTGAACCAGGAAGAAATAGAAAATATGAACAAACCTATCACAAGCAATGAATTTGAAACTGTGATTAAAAATCTTCCAACAAACAAAAGTCCAGAACCAGATGGCATCACAGGTGAATTCTATCAAACATTAGGGAAGAGCTAACACCCAACCTTCTCAAATTCTTCAAAACAATTGCAGGGGAAGGAACACTCCCAAACTCATTCTATCAGACCACCATCACCCTGATACCAAAATCAGACAGAGATACTACAAGGAAAGAAAATTATAGGCCAATATCACTGATGAATATAGATGTAAAAATCCTCAACCAAATACTAGCAAACAGAATCAAACAACACATTAAAAGGATCATACACCATGATCAAGTGGGGTGTATCCCAGGGATGCAAGGATTCTTCAATATACACAAATCAATGTGATACACCATATTAACAAATTGTAGAATAAAACCATATGATCATCTCAATAGATGAAGGAAAAGATTTTGTGAAAATTCAACACCCATTTACGATAAAAACTCTGCAGAGTGTGGGCATAGAGGGAAACTACCTCAACATAATAAAGGCCATATATGACAAACCCGCAGCAAACACCATTCTCAATGGTGAAAAACTGCAAGCGTTTCCTCTAAGATCAGGAACAAGACGAGGATGTCCACTCTCACCACTGCTATTCAACATAGTTTTGGAAGTCCTAGCCATGGCAATCAGAGAAGAAAAAGAAATAAAAGGAATACAAAAAGGAAAAGAAGGAGTAAAATTGTCACTGTTTGCAGATGACATGATATCATAGATAGAGAATCCTAAAGATGCCACCAGAAAACCACTGGAGCTAATCAATGAATCTGGTAAAGTTGCAGGATACAAAATTAATGCACAGAAATTGCTTGCATTCCTATACACTAACAATGAAAGATCAGAAAGAGAAATTAAGGAAACAATCCCATTACCACTGCAACAAAAAGAATAAAATACCTAGGAATTAACCTACCTAAGGAAGTAAAAGACCTGTACTCAGAAAACTATAAGACGCTGATGAAAGAAATCAAAGATGATATAAACAGATGGAGACATATACCATGTTCTTGGATTAGAAGAATCAATATTGTGAAAATGACTATACTACCCAAAGCAATCTACAGATTTAATGCAATCCTGATCAAAATACTTTTGGCATTTTCTACAGAACAAGAAAAAAAAAATCTTAAAATTTGTAGGGAGACACAAAAGACCCTGGATAGCCAAAGCAGTCTTGAGGGGGAAAAAAAAGAGCTGGAGGAATCAGACTTCCAGACTTCAGACTATATTACAAAGCTACAGTAATCAGATAATATGGTACTGACACAAAAACAGAAATATAGGTCAATAGAACAGGATAGAAAGCACAGAGATAAACCCACATACCTATGGTTAACTAATCTATGACAAAGGAGGCAAGGGTGTACAACGGAGAAAAGACAGTGTCTTCAGTAAGTGGTGCTGGGAAAACTGGACAGCTACATGTAAAAGAATGAAATTAGAACACTCCCTAACACCATACACAAAAATAAACTCAAAATGGATTAGAGACCTAAATATAAGACCAGCCACTATAAAACTCTTAGAGGAAAACATAAGCAGAACAGTCTATGACATAAATCACAGCAAGATCCTTTTTGACCCACCTCCTAGAGAAATGGAAATAAAAACAAAAATTAAAAAATGGGACCTAATGAAACATAAATTCTTTTGCACAGCAAAGGAAAACATAAGCAAGATGAAAAGACAACCATCAGAATGGGAGAAAATATTTTCAAATGAAGCAAATGGCAAATGATTAATCTCCAAAAAGCAGCTCATGTAGCTCAATATCACAAAACCAAACAACCCAATCCAAAAATGGGCAGAAGACCTAAATAGACATTTCTCCAAAGAAGATATACAGGTTGCCAACAAACACATGAAAGGATGCTGAACATCACTAATCATTAGAGAAATGCAAATCAAAACTACAGCGAGGTATCACCTCACACCAGTCAGAATGGCCATCATCAAAAAATCTACCAACAATAAATGCTGGAGAGGCATTAATTGGAGAAAAGGGAACCCTCTTGCACTGTTGGTGGGAATGTAAATTGATATAGCCACTAGGGAGAACGGTATGAAGGCTCCTTAAATACTAAAAATAGAACTACCATACAACCCAGCAAACCCACTCCTGGACATTTACCCTGAGAAAACCATAATTCAAAAAGAGTCATGTACCACAATGTTCACTGTAGCTCTATTTACAATAGCCAGGACATGGAAGCAACCTAAGTGTCCATCAACAAATAAATGGATAAAGAAGATGTGGCACATATATACAATGGAACATGATTCAGCCATAAAAAGAAACGAAATTGAGTTATTTTTAGTGAGGTGGATGGATCTAGAGTCTGTCCTACAGAGTGAAGTAAGTCAGAAAGGGAAAAACAAACACTGTATGCTAACACATATATATGGAATCTAAAAAAAAAAGTTTATGTAGAACCTAGGGGCAGGAAAGGATTAAGGACACAGACGTAGAGAAAGGACTTGAGGACATGGGGAGGGGGAAGGGTAAGCTGGGACAAAGTGAGAGAGTGGTATGGACATATATACACTACCAAATGTAAAATTGATAGCTACTGGGAAGCAGCCACATAGCACAGGGAGATCAGGTCTGTGCTTTGTGACCACCTAAAAGGGTGGGATAAGGGAGTGAGAGGGAGGTGCAAGAGGGAGGGGATATGGTGTTATATGTATACGCATAGCTGATTCACTTTTTTATACAGCAGAAACTAACACACAATTGTAAAGCAATTATACTCCAATAAAGATGTAAAAGAAAAAAAAAAAAAAGAAAGCCCAGAGATAAACCTACACACCTATGACCCACTAATCTATGACAAAGGAGGCAAGGATATACAATGGAGAAAAGACAGTCTCTTCAATAAGTGGTGCTGGGAAAAATGGACAGCTACATGTAAAAGAATGAAATTAGAACACTCCCTAACACCATACACAAAAAATAAACTCAAAATGCATTAGAGACCAAAATGTAAGACAGGACACTAGAAAACTCTTAGAGGAAAACATAGGAAGAATACTCTTTGACATAAATCACAGCAAGGTCTTTTTTGATCCACCTCCTAGAGTAATGGAATAAAAAACAATAATAAACAAATGGGAGCAAATGAAACCTAAAAGCTTTTGCAAAGCAAAGGAAACTACAAACAAGACGAAAAGACAACCCTCAGAATGGGAGAAAATATTTGCAAACGAATCAATGGACAAAGGATTAATCTCCAATGTATATAAACAGCTCATACAGCTCAACAGTAAAAAAACAAACAACCCAATCCAAAAATGGGCAGATGACGTAAATAGACATTTGTCCCAAGAAGACATACAGATGACCAAGAAGCACATGAAAAGCTGCTCAACATCACTAATTATTAGAGAAATATAAACCAAAACTACAATGAGTTATCATCACCTCACACGAGTTAGAATGGGCATCATCAGAAAATCTACAAACAACAAATGCTGGAGAGGGTGTGGAGAAAAGGGAACCCTCTTACACTATTTGTGGGAATGTAAGTTGATACAGTCACTATGGAGAACAGTATGGAGGTTCCTTAAAAAACTAAATATAGAATTACCATATGACCCAGCAATCCCACTACTGGCCATATACCCAGAGAAAACCATAATTCAAAAAGACATATTCAAAAAAAAAAATAAAAAAGACATATTCACCACAATGTTCACTGCAGCACTATTTACAATAGCCAGGTCATGGAAGCAACCTAAGTGCCCATAGACAGACAAACGGAAAAGATGTGCTACATATATAAAATGCAATATTTCTCAGCCATAAAAAGGAATGAAATTGGGTCATTTGTAGAGACGTGGATAGATCTAGAGACTGTCATACAGAGTGAAGTTAGTCAGAAAGAGAAAAACAAATATCGTATATTAACGCATACATGTGGAACCTAGAAAAAATGGTACAGATGAACCGGTTTGCAAGGCAGAAATAGAGACACAGATGTATAGAACAAATGTATGGACACCAAGGGGGGAAAGTGGCAGGGTGGTGGTGGTGGGATGAATTGCGAGCCTGGGATTGACATATATACACTTATATGTATAAAATAGATAACCAATAAGAACCTGCTGTATAAAAAAATGAATAAAATAAATTTAAAAATTAAAAAATAATTAATACTTAAAAAAATAAAACAGAAAAAAAGTTCTGTCCTTCCCATAGACGTATTTGTATGAATGAATTATTTCCATGCTTATATCCATAAATACAAAAAGAGGAATAAAACTTACCTTGAACCAAAAAAGAAAAAAACAAAAACAGAACCCACTGGTCATACAGAGGAAAACCCTATCAGGGCACTTGCTCCACTGGTAAACAATTCTGAAGTTGGTCACAGGTGGGGAATCATTTCCCATGCAGCCAGCAGCCCCAACACAAGGAGCGTCCTCATTGCAAAGCTGGGGGACCGTGAGGAGGCGTCTCTGAGTAAATGTGAGCTGAGCCCCAGGCCAGTTGCTGCTGAACTTTTCCCACCCTTCCCAGGTAAAACACCTGAATGTGTGCAAAGACTTTAAAAGCTAGAGGAAGGGGCTTGGACACGCAGGCCGACTTGGTGCCTGCAGGACAGCCAGGATGGTCCTGGCCCCGGGCACTCGTCTGGAAGCTTTCCATTTCCCTGCCTGAGGTACCCCTCCTGTCCCGGTCCCCACTGCTTTTTTCCTTCCTCACCTCTGCCCGGGGAGAAATTCCAGCAGCAAGTATGGGTGACACATCCTCCTCTTTAGCAGGTGGCAGCCCGGCAACTCCTGCAGGAAGTCCAGCAGAGCCCCAGTCACACCGGGCCACTCATAGAGCCGTGGGCCCTACTCCCTCCCAGCATCCCAACCCCGAGACTGCGGACGGGGCAGAGAATATGGCGTCAGGCACAGCTGCAGAGGCTTTTGCTGCCTGGAGGGGTGTTTATATTGACCTCAACCCAGGCACACCTGGGAAGGGCTGGCTGGCCGGGTCAGGCTGCCCAGGTCAGCCAATCCTCGCCCCTCAGGGGCTCAGAGTTGCAGAAAATGTGCCTTGCTGCACCGGCCAGATCCAAGGAACAGGTGTAGGGTCCCGAGAGTCAGGATAGATAAGGGGCGGCAGCCCTGGCTTGTTTTCTAATCATTTTATCTGGTCCATGAGTGGGAGACAACTTCAAGAAGACCCTCTGCTAATGAGAGGAACGCAGGAGTCAGGGAGAGGAGGGGTGGTGGGTGGAGACAGAGGCCTGGTGCCCCGGCTGCAGTGGAAGCCCCTGGAAGACCAGGCAGAGGGAGGCCGCACAGAGTGAAGCCTAGGGTCACAGACCTGTTGGAGCTGCTGTTTGTTAGTTCAAGCTCTGCTCTGAGGTGCTCTGTGTCAGCTCTGAGCTACAGTTGTGCTGGGGGTGCTCTGCAATGAGGGCTATGTGCACGGTTCCTGTGTGCCCAGCCCTGCCAGGGTACCTGTCCAGGGGAGCTCCATATCCAGGGAGGGGCCTGCCCACGAGAGCCCTGTGGGCTGCTGCATACCTGCCCAGGTGAGCTCCATATCCTGGGAGGGGCCTGACCATGAGGGCCCCATGGGTTGCTGGGTACATGCCCAGGTGAACTCCATATCCTGGGAGTGGCCTAACACTGAGAGTCCCATGGGCTGCTGGGTACCTGCCCAGGTGAGCTCCATATCCTGGGAGGGGCCTGACCACAAGAGCCCCGTGGGCTGCTGGGTACCTGGTAGAGGACGACAGGACAGTCAGTGAAGCCGCAGAGGATATACATCTAGTAGTTCCAAATTCCTACACCCTGCTGGTCATTCTACCATACACCAGGACATGGTATTCTGTATTAGACTTCAATGATGCCTTCTTCTGTATTCCATTAGTCCCAGAGTCACAAGAAATTTTGGCTGTGAGTGGCAGGACTCAACATACAACAAAAACAATGCTGCTGGGCCGTCCTGTCCCAGGGGTTCAAAAATCCCCACACCATCTTTTGGGAAACGTTAGCTAAAGACCTAAAAGATCTACCTCTGGAGAAGGGAACCCTCCTTCAATATGCAGATGACATTCTGATCACCAGCCTGACTAAGGAGGCCTCTGAACTACCTAGCCAATAAAAGATAGAAGGTGTCCAAGAAAAAGGCTCAAATATCACAAACTAAGGTGACCTTCCTGGGTTTCATTCACACAGAAGGTCGGAGAAGCCCACCCCAGGAAAGGGAAGAAGCCATTTGCAGCCTCACCCTTCCTAAAACTAGAAGACAGCTTAGGGGTTCCTGGGGAGACCGGGATTTGCTGCATCTGGATCCCTAACTACAGTCCAATAACTGGGCCTCTATATGAAACACTGAAAGGAAAAGATGATGATCCTTTTGAATAGAATCCAGAAGCAGCCTTTCAAGAAGGGAAAGTGCAGTCAATTCAGACCCTTGCCCTGGACCTCCCTAAGTTAGCTAAACCCTTTGACCTTTACATTCCTGGTCCAAGGCGAATCACCCTTGGAGTATTAGTGCAAAAACTGGGACCACTTGAAATGGAACAATGCAAGAATGCCCTCCAGGCATTGGCCAGCCACCCCATCTGACCAGGATACTGGGGGTATCTAAAAACCTGGAAATCAGCAGCCCGCAAGGCCAGCTCCCTCCTAAGGCTAAAGGATGCCACTTGGTGATCCTAACCACCCACCATGCCCTGAAGTTGCAGGATTGCTCCGTGGGCACAATGGCCTCGAGTGAGGAGGCCGTCCAACACCAACCTCCAGAGAGACAACCGGGGGCAATGGGCCCCCATGACGACTCGTGTGACCGTCACTTGACCTGGAGTTTCTCTCAGAAAACAACAAGAGTGTGCCCCAAAAGAGCAGACTATTGCTTACAGGACTTACTGCACCCAGAGCGGAGCTAATAAACTTGGCAGGGGAACCGTAAATAACGCTGCCACCATAGAAAAGCCTACAGACACCGCGGTGACGGAGGCCAATGAGACCGGCTGTACTCCTGGCTACTTCAAAAGGCCGTTGACTGAGTGGCCGTCATGGTCCTGGATCACCACCAGCCCTGGACTGTCTGGGAGTTGAGCAAGCAGAGCTCTGATACCTGGTGCTGTTTGTACGTTAATTCAGTGGCCTAACTGAAGAAAGCGCAGACTACTGGTCAGAGCATCTAGGCTGGCAGAAACCGTCAGCCTAAGGGGGTCGAACCAATGTGGAGCAGCGTAAAACCGCCCACCCCCCCACAACGTCTCTGAACATCTCTTTCCTGGACCCTTAAAGGTCATTAGAATCTATGAAACTTCCAATGCTGGTGCTCAGGCAGACGAGCAGTGAGGGAGGAGGCCTGGGGACAATCAACCTCACCTGGAGGCTGCTGGAGAGAAGTCCTGCCCCTCCCCCCAGGTATGAGGACACCCAACTCAGCACGAAGCATTTACAGAAGAGGTGTCTGCACCCTCAGCGCCCCACGAATGAGGAATGGGACAAAAGGCAGAGGAGGGCTTTGTCACTGGCAAAGCCCATTAAAAATTCCTGGGAGATAAAAATAGAATCTGGGCAATAAAATAAAGTCTAACCATTTTTTCCTTTGTACTTTGTCTAATTTCACTTGCTCCTAGGTTTCCACATGCAGAGGTCCCACACCCGGCACTTCAGATCCGATTTCCTAGTGCAAAATGGCTGGGCCGACACCTCAGCTCGTGGGGCCCCGTGCAGACTCTGCGACATAGAGCCTGAGCTCCAGCCAACCCGGCCCTCGAGAGCTCCGCCCCCTCCCTCCCGCTGATGCTGACAGGATCCCTACACAGCAGCCCGGCCCACAACCCACAGGGGAACACACACTCTCACCTCTCCATTCTCTGATTAAAATATAAAGTTTTCCTTTGCTTCTGAACCAAAGTCAGTCTCGATCTGTTGGCTCCAATGACACTGGGCAGGGAGACCCTTGTTGGGGCCCACTCTGCAGGATCAGTAACAGAATTTGAGAACATTGTAACTTCAATGAACAGATGTGTGAGCCAAACTGTAATTAACATAGAGCAGTGTATAAGGCTCGTGTAAAATAAGATGTTTCTAACACTTCCATTTGATATTTCCATCACTTTATTATAAGCAAGTTCAGTGGAGGGGTTTGTCTTATTTGTTAGGTCAACAGTAGTGAAATGCAGTGATTTCTTTCCAAGGATGTACATCTAATAATCTTGGTTGAAGTTTCAACCTTGTTTTGAATGATTTTCCATTGAAAATGATACCTCTCTTTCAGCTCCTAGATTTCTGAGAAGTATAAAATCTTATATTTTTTTATTACCAAAGGGGAAAGGTGGGAGGAGGGATAAATTAACAGTTTCGGATTAACATATACACACTGCTATGTATAAAATATATCATCAACAAGGATCTACTGTATAGCACAGGGAACTATACTCAATATTTTTTAATGACCCCTAAGGGGAAATAATCTGAAAAACAATAGATATCTATATCAACATCATCTATCAACTACAGATAAAATGGAAACTAAAGGAGGCCGATGGTGAGCGTTTCTGAACCTGAAGACTTCAATCATCTAAAGTTCGGACTCTGCCTACAGCCCAAGTCCCTTAATGAACACACATGTACCAGTAGCTTAAAAATTCCCCAGATTGGAGCTTGGGGAGACACTGATTTGGAAAAATCCCTGGTGTTCTCCTTACATACACGGGACCTTTCCTACAGCTAAAACATGCCTGTGACACCCAGAAGATGGAACACGGTTGGATCAGGAAGATTTTGGAAAAGGAACCAAAACTCCTAATTTCCTGGTTGTTGGATTCACCCCTCCAGCCTTTTTCCTTAAAATCTCCCCACTTGAGGATGTCAGCACCTTCAACATCCAGTTGCACAGAATTTGGAATTTGTCCAAAGGAAGAAGGGGAAGGAGGAGAAACAAGGAGAGCCAAGCCCTAGATGCTCGGACAGGCACATGTCACTCTAATTTCCAATCAGGAAGAAGAATTAAGCAAAGGCTTAGCCTGCCACTGAGAACCAGAGCAGGGCCAGAAGCAAACCAGCGGCTCTGCGGGAAGCTCCCAAAAAGCGAGTTGAAAAATGGAGCTGAGGGGCACTGCAATTCACAAACCTGCAGAGTTTTAAATTATAATTATCGCCCAAAACTATATTGAGGGAAGGCAACGAAAAGGATTGGAAAGCAAGGCAGAATTGCAGGAAACAAATTTCAGGAGTTAGATTCGAATAGCCACTAAAGCACATGAAAAGCGGCCAAACGTCGACAAGGATGCACTTGGCCAAAAAGGGCCTATGCGTTTTTTCCTGAATAAATTCAAAAAAAAACACATAGGCCCTTATTGGCAAACCAAGCAAGCCGGAAATGCAAATCAGCACTACAAAGAGGTCTCACTTCCCATCGGTCAAAAGGAACTTCCTAAAAAAGTGTAAAACCAAGAAATCCAGGAGAGGCCAAGGAGGAAAGGGAGGCTTGTTACACTGATGGGCGGGATGTAAATTGCCAATGGCGAGTCTGGAGAAGGGTATGGTGTTTCCTAAAACATCTAAAAAACAGAGCTAGAAAGAATAGGGCACTTCCACTCATGGGCCTATAAATTGGGAAAACTAAAAATCAAAAAGACACAGGCAACCCAAAGCTTAGTGCTGCTCTGGTTACAAGAAACTCCACTTCATTACACCTTAAATATCCTAGGAAAGAGAAAAATGGATAAAGAAGTTGTGGTCCTCATGTACAATGGAATATCACTCAGGCATGAAATCAATGTCATAAGGCTAGTAGCAGCACGATGAGTGGATTTAGGTACGACGATTCTAAGTGAAATAAGTCACACAGAAAACGACACTTATCATAAGATATCACTTATAGAGGGAAGCTAAAATCCGTTACACTTGAACTGAATTACAAAACAGAACAGAGTCACACATTTAGAAAACACACTATGGCTGCTGAACAGGAAAGGTGAGGTGGGGTGATGCATAAAACAAGGGTTTCAAATTAGCTCAGATACCGTTCCATAAACCCAATATGTAAGAGACAAGACCTATTCCTTTTTCAGTGAACTGGACTCAACACCCCCTATTCACCGCACAAGAATATATCTGACTAGGAAGAATCTTCAAACCTATGTATTGATATCTCTCCGTAAGTGAGTCAAGGGGGTGTAAAGCGGCATAAACACAGCCGTGAAAAGCAGCTAAACCCCATTATAAAAATAAATTACTTTTCAAAACCCGTGAAACAAAGACAGTGAAAGAGAGAGAAATTCTTACAAAATTCGTTCAGGGGCTGTGATGCAACCTGGATTGACCATATCTAGACCCACAGCTGATTGAGACATAAGGGTGGACACTCTTGGGGCTGAGAGGTTTGGTGAGGTTGGGTGAGCCAACGCAGACCCTTTACAGTAATACTGCAGGTACCCATCCCATGGGCCCCAAATCTCCAGGTTCTAGGGCATTTTCCTACGTCGAAAACTTGCATGAGAAACCCAGAAGATGGTACACCGTGTAATGGGGAAAGGTTTCTAAAACGCACCTCATTTCTCATCTACTTGTGTTCAGGTTCACCATTTCAGCCGCTTTACTAGCCATCTCGCTCCTTGGAGAATCGGCACCTTTAACCTCCTGTTCCGTACAGGTTGCAATTTGTCCTGAGGATGAACAGGAAGAGGGGGAACCAATGAGAGACTAGCTCTAGGTGTTGGGACAGCCCCAGTTCACTGTATTTTGCCATCAGGAAGAAGAATTAACTACAGGCTCAGGCTCCCGACCGGAACCAGAATAGGTCCTGAAGCAATCCTGCGCTTTTGCGGCCAGCTCCCAAAAAAGCAACTTGAAAAATGGAGCTCAGGGGCACTGCAATTCACAAACCTGCAGAGTTTTAAATGATAACTCTCGTCCCCAAATATATTAAGGGAAGGCAACGAAGAGGCTTTGAAAACAAGGCAGAATTGCAGGAAACAGATTTCAGGAGGTAGATTCGAATCGCCTTGAAAGCACATGAAAAGCGGCAAAACGTGGACAATGATGCCCTTGGCCAAAAAGGGCGTATGCGTTTTTTCCTGAATATATTCAGGAAAAAACGCATACGCCCTTGTTGGCCAACCAAGCAACCTGGAAAGGCAAATCAGCGCTCCAAAGAAGTCTGGCTTCCCAGCGGGCAAAAGGGAAATGTTGCAAAAAAGTGTCAAAACCAGAAATGCAGGAACGGCCATGGAGTAATGGCAGCCTTGCTACGCCGATGGATGGGATGTAAATTGCCAACAGCCACTCTGGAGAAGTGTACGGTGTGTCCTGAAACATCTAAAAAACACAGCTTGGAGAGCATAGGGCACTTCCACTCATGGGCGTATAAATTGGGAAAACTAAAAATCAGCAAGAAACAGGCACCCCAAAGTTTAGGGCTGCTCTGATGACAAGAACCCCCACTTCATTACACCTTAAATATCCTAGGAAAGAAAAAAATGGATAAAGAAGTTGTGGTCCTCATGTACAATGGAATATCACTCAGCCATGAAATCAACGTCATAAGGCTAGTAGCAGCACGATGAGTGGATTTAGGTACGACGACACTAAGTGACATAAGTCACACAGAAAAAGACACTTATCATAAGATATCACTTATAGAGGGAATGTAAAAACCGCTACACTTGAACTGAATTACAAAACAGAACAGAGTCACACGTTTAGAAAACACACTATGGTGCTGAACGGGAAAGGTAAGGTGGGGTGATGCATAAAACAAGGGTTTCGAATTAGCTCAGATACCGTTCCATAAACCCAATATGTAATAGACAAGACCTACTCCTTGCTCAGTGAAGTGGACTCAACACCCCCTATTCACCGCACAAGAATATATCTGACTAGTAAGAATCTTCAAACCTATGTATTGATATCTCTCTGTAAGTGAGTCAAGGGGGTGTAAAGCGGCATAAACACAGCCGTGAAAAGCAGCCAAACCCCATTATAAAAATAAATTACTTTTCAAAACCCGTGAAACAAAGACAGTGAAAGAGAGAGAAATACTTACAAAATTGTTCAGGGTCTGGGATGCAACCTGGATTGACGATATCTAGACCCACAGCTAATTGAGACATAAGGGTGGACACTCTTGGGGCTGAGAGTTTTGGTGAGGTTGGGTGAGCCAACACAGACCCTTTAAAGTAATACTGCATGGTACCCATCCCATGGGTCCCAAATCTCCAGGTTCAAGGGCATCTTCCTACATCGAAAACGTGCATGAGAAACCCAGAAGATGGCACACCGTGTGATCGGGAAAGGTTTCTAAAACGCACCTCATTTCTCATCTCCTTGTGCTCGGGTTCGCCATTACAACCGTTTTACTAGCCATCTCCCTCCTTGGAGAATCAGCACCTTTAACCTCCTCTTCCGTACAGGTTGCAATTTGTCCTGAGGATGAACGGGAAGAGGGGGAACCAATGAGAGACTAGCTCTAGGGGTTGGGACACGCACAGGTCACTCTATTTTCCCATCAGGAAGAAGAATTAACCACAAGCTCAGCCTGCCCCCCAGAACCAGAAGAGGGCCTGAAGCAATCCTGTGCTTTTGCGGCCAGCTCCCAAAAAAGCGAGTTGAAAAATGGAGCTCAGGGGCACTGCAATTCACAAACCTGCAGAGTTTTAAATGATACCTCTCGTCCACAAATATATTAAGGGAAGGCAACGAAGAGGCTTTGAAAGCAAGGCAGAATTGCAGGAAACAGATTTCAAGAGGTAGATTCGAATCGCCTTGAAAGCACATGAAAAGCGGCAAAACGTGGACAATGATGCCCTTGGCCAAAAAGGGCGTATGCGTTTTTTCCTGAATATATTCAGGAAAAAAAGCATACGCCCTTTTTGGCCACCCAAGCAACCTGGAAAGGCAAATCAGCGCACCAAAGAAGTCTGGCTTCCCAGCGGGCAAAAGGGCCATGCGGAAAAAGTGTCAAAACCAGAAATGCAGGACCGGCCATGGAGAAATGGGAGCCTTGCTACGCTGATGGGCGGGATGTAAATTGCCAACAGCCACTCTGGAGAAGTGTACGGTGTGTTCTGAAACATCTAAAAAACACAGCTTGGAGAGCATAGGGCACTTCCACTCATGGCCGTATAAATTGGGAAAACTAAAAAGCAGCAAGACACAGGCACTCCAAAGTATAGAGCTGCTCTGTTGACAAGAACCCACACTTCATTACACCCTAAATATCCTAGGAAAGAGAAAAATGCATAAAGAAGTTGTGGTCCTCATGTACAATGGAATATCACTCAGCCATGAAATCAACGTCATAAGGCTAGTAGCAGCACGATGAGTGGATTTAGGTACGACGATTCTAAGTGAAATAAGTCACACAGAAAAAGACACTTATCATAAGATATCACTTCTAGAGGGAATGTAAAAACCGCTACACTTGAACTGAATTGCAAAACAGAACAGAGTCACACGTTTAGAAAACACACTATGGCTGCTGAACGGGCAAGGTGAGGTGGGGTGATGCATAAAACAAGGGTTTCAAATTAGCTCCGATACCGTTCCATAAACCCAATATGTAAGAGACAAGACCTATTCCTTTTTCAGTGAACTGGACTCAACACCCCCTATTCACCGCACAAGAATATATCTGACTAGTAAGAATCTTCAAACCTATGTATTGATATCTCTCTGTAAGTGAGTTAAGGGGGTGTAAAGCGGCATAAACACAGCCGTGAAAAGCAGCTAAACCCCATTATAAAAATAAATTACTTTTCAAAACCAGTGAAACAAAGACAGTGAAAGAGAGAGAAATTCTTACAAAATTCGTTCAGGGGCTGTGATGCAACCTGGATTGACCATATCTAGACCCACAGCTGATTGAGACATAAGGGTGGACACTCTTGGGGCTGAGAGTTTCGGTGAGGTTGGGTGAGCCAACACAGACCCTTTCAAGTAATACTGCATGGTAGCCATCCCATGGGTCCCAAATCTCCAGGTTCAAGGGCATCTTCCTACATCGAAAACAGGCATGAGAAACCCAGAAGATGGTACACCGTGTGATCGGGAAAGGTTTCTAAAACGCACCTTATTTCTCATTTCCTTGGCTCGGGTTCGCCATTCCAGCCGATTTACTAGCCATCTTCCTCCTTGGAGAATCAGCACCTTTAACCTCCTGTTCCGTACAGGTTGCAATTTGTCCTGATGATGAACGGGAAGAGGGGGAACCAATGAGAGACTAGCTCTAGGTGTTGGGACAGGCACAGGTGACTCTATTTTCCCATCAGGAAGAAGAATTAAGCACAAGCGCAGCCTGCCCCCCAGAACCAGAAGAGGGCCTGAAGCAATCCTGCGCTTTTGCAGCCAGCTCCCAAAAAAGCGAGTTGAAAAATGGAGCTCAGGGGCACTGCAATTCACAAACCTGCAGAGTTTTAAATGATAACTCTCGTCCACAAATATATTAAGGGAAGGCAACGAAGAGGCTTTGAAAACAAGGCAGAATTGCAGGAAACAGATTTCAGGAGGTAGATTTGAATCGCCTTGAAAGCACATGAAAAGCGGCAAAACGTGGACAATGATGCCCTTGGCCAAAAAGGGCGTATGCGTTTTTTCTTGAATATATTCAGGAAAAAACGCATACGCCCTTTTTGGCCAACCAAGCAACCTGGAAAGGCAAATCAGCGCTCCAAAGAAGTCTCGCTTCCCAGCGGGCAAAAGGGCCGTGCGGAAAAAAGTGTCCAAACCAGAAATGCAGGACCGGCCATGGAGAAATGGGAGCCTTGCTACGCTGATGGGTGGGATGTAAATTGCCAACAGCCACTCTGGAGAAGTGTACGGTGTGTTCTGAAACATCTAAAAAACACAGCTTGGAGAGCATAGGGCACTTCCACTCATGGCCGTATAAATTGGGAAAACTAAAAAGCAGCAAGACACAGGCACTCCAAAGTATAGAGCTGCTCTGTTGACAAGAACCCACACTTCATTACACCCTAAATATCCTAGGAAAGAGAAAAATGCATAAAGAAGTTGTGGTCCTCATGTACAATGGAATATCACTCAGCCATGAAATCAACGTCATAAGGCTAGAAGCAGCACGATGAGAGGATTTAGGTCCGACGATTCTAAGTGAAATAAGTCACACAGCAAAAGACACTTATCATAAGATATTACTTATAGAGGGAATGTAAAAACCGCTACACTTGAACTGAATTGCAAAAGAGAACAGAGTCACACGTTTAGAAAACACACTATGGCTGCTGAACGGGAAAGGTGAGGTGGGGTGATGCATAAAACAAGGGTTTCAAATTAGCTCAGATACCGTTCCATACACCCAATATGTAACAGACAAGACCTATTCCATTTTCAGTGAACTGGACTCAACACCCCCTATTCACCGCACAAGAATATATCTGAGTAGTAAGAATCTTCAAACCTATGTATTGATATCTCTCTGTAAGTGAGTCAAGGGGGTGTAAAGCGGCATAAACACAGCCGTGAAAAGCAGCTACACCCCATTATAAAAATAAATTACTTTTCAAATCCCGTGAAACAAAGACAGTGAAAGAGAGAGAAATTCTTACAAAATTCGTTCAGGGGCTGTGATGCAACCTGGATTGACCATATCTAGACCCACAGCTGATTGAGACATAAGGGTGGACACTCTTGGGGCTGAGAGGTTCGGTGAGGTTGGGTGAGCCAACGCAGACCCTTTCAAGTAATACTGCATGGTAGCCATCCCATGGGTCCCAAATCTCCAGGTTCAAGGGCATCTTCCTACATCGAAAACAGGCATGAGAAACCCAGAAGATGGTACACCGTGTGATCGGGAAAGGTTTCTAAAACGCACCTCATTTCTCATCTCCTTGGCTCGGGTTCGCCATTCCAGCCGATTTACTAGCCATCTCCCTCCTTGGAGAATCAGCACCTTTAACCTCCTGTTCCGTACAGGTTGCAATTTGTCCTGATGATGAACGGGAAGAGGGGGAACCAATGAGAGACTAGCTCTAGGTGTTGGGACAGGCACAGGTCACTCTATTTTCCCATCAGGAAGAAGAATTAAGCACAAGCGCAGCCTGCCCCCCAGAACCAGAAGAGGGCCTGAAGCAATCCTGCGCTTTTGCGGCCAGCTCCCAAAAAAGCGAGTTGAAAAATGGAGCTCAGGGGCACTGCAATTCACAAACCTGCAGAGTTTTAAATGATAACTCTCGTCCACAAATATATTAAGGGAAGGCAACGAAGAGGCTTTGAAAACAAGGCAGAATTGCAGGAAACAGATTTCAGGAGGTAGATTTGAATCGCCTTGAAAGCACATGAAAAGCGGCAAAACGTGGACAATGATGCCCTTGGCCAAAAAGGGCGTATGCGTTTTTTCCTGAATATATTCAGGAAAAAACGCATACGCCCTTTTTGGCCAACCAAGCAACCTGGAAAGGCAAATCAGCGCTCCAAAGAAGTCTCGCTTCCCAGTGGGCAAAAGGGCCATGCGGAAAAAAGTGTCCAAACCAGAAATGCAGGACCGGCCACGGAGAAATGGGAGCCTTGTTACGCTGATGGGTGGGATGTAAATTGCCAACAGCCACTCTGGAGAAGTGTACGGTGTGTTCTGAAACATCTAAAAAACACAGCTTGGAGAGCATAGGGCACTTCCACTCATGGCCGTATAAATTGGGAAAACTAAAAAGCAGCAAGACACAGGCACCCCAAAGTTTAGGGCTGCTCTGTTGACAAGAACCCCCACTTCATTACACCTTAAATATCCTAGGAAAGAGAAAAATGGATAAAGAAGTTGTGGTCCTCAGGTACAATGGAATATCACTCAGCCATGAAATCAACGTCATAAGGCTAGAAGAAGCACGATGAGAGGATTTAGGTCCGACGATTCTAAGTGAAATAAGTCACACAGCAAAAGACACTTATCATAAGATATTACTTATAGAGGGAATGTAAAAACCGCTACACTTGAACTGAATTGCAAAACAGAACAGAGTCACACATTTAGAAAACACACTATGGCTGCTGAACGGGAAAGGTGAGTTGGGGTGATGCATAAAACAAGGGTTTCAAATTAGCTCAGATACCGTTCCATAAACCCAATATGTAACAGACAAGACCTATTCCATTTTCAGTGAACTGGACTCAACACCCCCTATTCACCGCACAAGAATATATCTGAGTAGTAAGAATCTTCAAACCTATGTATTGATATCTCTCTGTAAGTGAGTCAAGGGGGTGTAAAGCGCCATAAACACAGCCGTGAAAAGCAGCTAAACCCCATTATAAAAATAAATTACTTTTCAAAACCCGTGAAACAAAGACAGTGAAAGAGAGAGAAATTCTTACAAAATTCGTTCAGGGGCTGTGATGCAACCTGGATTGACCATATCTAGACCCACAGCTGATTGAGACATAAGGGTGGACACTCTTGGGGCTGAGAGGTTCGGTGAGGTTGGGTGAGCCAACGCAGACCCTTTCAAGTAATACTGCATGGTAGCCATCCCATGGGTCCCAAATCTCCAGGTTCAAGGGCATCTTCCTACATCGAAAACAGGCATGAGAAACCCAGAAGATGGTACACCGTGTGATCGGGAAAGGTTTCTAAAACGCACCTCATTTCTCATCTCCTTGGCTCGGGTTCGCCATTCCAGCCGATTTACTAGCCATCTCCCTCCTTGGAGAATCAGCACCTTTAACCTCCTGTTCCGTACAGGTTGCAATTTGTCCTGATGATGAACGGGAAGAGGGGGAACCAATGAGAGACTAGCTCTAGGTCTTGGGACAGGCACAGGTCACTCTATTTTCCCATCAGGAAGAAGAATTAAGCACAAGCACAGCCTGCCCCCGAGAACCAGAAGAGGGCCTGAAGCAATCCTGCGCTTTTGCGGCCAGCTCCCAAAAAAGCGAGTTGAAAAATGGAGCTCAGGGGCACTGCAATTCACAAACCTGCAGAGTTTTAAATGATACCTCTCGTCCACAAATATATTAAGGGAAGGCAACGAAGAGGCTTTGAAAACAAGGCAGAATTGCAGGAAACAGATTTCAGGAGGTAGATTTGAATCGCCTTGAAAGCACATGAAAAGCGGCAAAACGTGGACAATGATGCCCTTGGCCAAAAAGGGCGTATGCGTTTTTTCCTGAATATATTCAGGAAAAAACGCATACGCCCTTTTTGGCCAACGAAGCAACCTGGAAAGGCAAATCAGCGCTCCAAAGAAGTCTCGCTTCCCAGCGGGCAAAAGGGCCATGCGGAAAAAAGTGTCCAAACCAGAAATGCAGGACCGGCCATGGAGAAATGGGAGCCTTGTTACGCTGATGGGGGGGATGTAAATTGCCAACAGCCACTCTGGAGAAGTGTACGGTGTGTTCTGAAACATCTAAAAAACACAGCTTGGAGAGCATAGGGCACTTCCACTCATGGCCGTATAAATTGGGAAAACTAAAAAGCAGCAAGACACAGGCACTCCAAAGTATAGAGCTGCTCTGTTGACAAGAACCCACACTTCATTACACCCTAAATATCCTAGGAAAGAGAAAAATGCATAAAGAAGTTGTGGTCCTCATGTACAATGGAATATCACTCAGCCATGAAATCAACGTCATAAGGCTAGTAGCAGCACGATGAGTGGATTTAGGTACGACGATTCTAAGTGAAATAAGTCACACAGAAAAAGACACTTATCATAAGATATCACTTCTAGAGGGAATGTAAAAACCGCTACACTTGAACTGAATTGCAAAACAGAACAGAGTCACACATTTAGAAAACACACTATGGCTGCTGAACGGGAAAGGTGAGGTGGGGTGATGCATAAAACAAGGGTTTCAAATTAGCTCAGATACCGTTCCATAAACCCAATATGTAACAGACAAGACCTATTCCTTTTTCAGTGAACTGGACTCAACACCCCCTATTCACCGCACAAGAATATATCTGACTAGTAAGAATCTTCAAACCTATGTATTGATATCTCTCTGTAAGTGAGTCAAGGGGGTGTAAAGCGCCATAAACACAGCCGTGAAAAGCAGCTAAACCCCATTATAAAAATAAATTACTTTTCAAATCCCGTGAAACAAAGACAGTGAAAGAGAGAGAAATTCTTACAAAATTCGTTCAGGGGCTGTGATGCAACCTGGATTGACCATATCTAGACCCACAGCTGATTGAGACATAAGGGTGGACACTCTTGGGGCTGAGAGGTTCGGTGAGGTTGGGTGAGCCAACGCAGACCCTTTCAAGTAATACTGCATGGTAGCCATCCCATGGGTCCCAAATCTCCAGGTTCAAGGGCATCTTCCTACATCGAAAACAGGCATGAGAAACCCAGAAGATGGTACACCGTGTGATCTGGAAAGGTTTCTAAAACGCACCTCATTTCTCATCTCCTTGGCTCGGGTTCGCCATTCCAGCCGATTTACTAGCCATCTCCCTCCTTGGAGAATCAGCACCTTTAACCTCCTGTTCCGTACAGGTTGCAATTTGTCCTGATGATGAACGGGAAGAGGGGGAACCAATGAGAGACTAGCTCTAGGTGTTGGGACAGGCACAGGTCACTCTATTTTCCCATGAGGAAGAAGAATTAAGCACAAGCGCAGCCTGCCCCCCAGAACCAGAAGAGGGCCTGAAGCAATCCTGCGCTTTTGCGGCCAGCTCCCAAAAAAGCGAGTTGAAAAATGGAGCTCAGGGGCACTGCAATTCACAAACCTGCAGAGTTTTAAATGATAACTCTCGTACACAAATATATTAAGGGAAGGCAACGAAGAGGCTTTGAAAACAAGGCAGAATTGCAGGAAACAGATTTCAGGAGGTAGATTTGAATCGCCTTGAAAGCACATGAAAAGCGGCAAAACGTGGACAATGATGCCCTTGGCCAAAAAGGGCGTATGCGTTTTTTCCTGAATATATTCAGGAAAAAACGCATACGCCCTTTTTGGCCAACCAAGCAACCTGGAAAGGCAAATCAGCGCTCCAAAGAAGTCTCGCTTCCCAGCGGGCAAAAGGGCCGTGCGGAAAAAAGTGTCCAAACCAGAAATGCAGGACCGGCCACGGAGAAATGGGAGCCTTGTTACGCTGATGGGTGGGATGTAAATTTCCAACAGCCACTCTGGAGAAGTGTACGGTGTGTTCTGAAACATCTAAAAAACACAGCTTGGAGAGCATAGGGCACTTCCACTCATGGCCGTATAAATTGGGAAAACTAAAAAGCAGCAAGACACAGGCACCCCAAAGTTTAGGGTTGCTCTGTTGACAAGAACCCCCACTTCATTACACCTTAAATATCCTAGGAAAGAGAAAAATGGATAAAGAAGTTGTGGTCCTCAGGTACAATGGAATATCACTCAGCCATGAAATCAACGTCATAAGGCTAGAAGCAGCACGATGAGAGGATTTAGGTCCGACGATTCTAAGTGAAATAAGTCACACAGCAAAAGACACTTATCATAAGATATTACTTATAGAGGGAATGTAAAAACCGCTACACTTGAACTGAATTGCAAAACAGAACAGAGTCACACATTTAGAAAACACACTATGGCTGCTGAACGGGAAAGGTGAGGTGGGGTGATGCATAAAACAAGGGTTTCAAATTAGCTCAGATACCGTTCCATAAACCCAATATGTAACAGACAAGACCTATTCCTTTTTCAGTGAACTGGACTCAACACCCCCTATTCACCGCACAAGAATATATCTGAGTAGTAAGAATCTTCAAACCTATGTATTGATATCTCTCTGTAAGTGAGTCAAGGGGGTGTAAAGCGGCATAAACACAGCCGTGAAAAGCAGCTAAACCCCATTATAAAAATAAATTACTTTTCAAAACCCGTGAAACAAAGACAGTGAAAGAGAGAGAAATTCTTACAAAATTCGTTCAGGGGCTGTGATGCAACCTGGATTGACCATATCTAGACCCACAGCTGATTGAGACATAAGGGTGGACACTCTTGGGGCTGAGAGGTTCGGTGAGGTTGGGTGAGCCAACGCAGACCCTTTCAAGTAATACTGCATGGTAGCCATCCCATGGGTCCCAAATCTCCAGGTTCAAGGGCATCTTCCTACATCGAAAACAGGCATGAGAAACCCAGAAGATGGTACACCGTGTGATCGGGAAAGGTTTCTAAAACGCACCTCATTTCTCATCTCCTTGGCTCGGGTTCGCCATTCCAGCCGATTTACTAGCCATCTCCCTCCTTGGAGAATCAGCACCTTTAACCTCCTGTTCCGTACAGGTTGCAATTTGTCCTGATGATGAACGGGAAGAGGGGGAACCAATGAGAGACTAGCTCTAGGTGTTGGGACAGGCACAGGTCACTCTATTTTCCCATCAGGAAGAAGAATTAAGCACAAGCGCAGCCTGCCCCCCAGAACCAGAAGAGGGCCTGAAGCAATCCTGCGCTTTTGCGGCCAGCTCCCAAAAAAGCGAGTTGAAAAATGGAGCTCAGGGGCACTGCAATTCACAAACCTGCAGAGTTTTAAATGATAACTCTCGTCCACAAATATATTAAGGGAAGGCAACGAAGAGGCTTTGAAAACAAGGCAGAATTGCAGGAAACAGATTTCAGGAGGTAGATTTGAATCGCCTTGAAAGCACATGAAAAGCGGCAAAACGTGGACAATGATGCCCTTGGCCAAAAAGGGCGTATGCGTTTTTTCCTGAATATATTCAGGAAAAAACGCATACGCCCTTTTTGGCCAACGAAGTAACCAGGAAAGGCAAATCACCGCTCCAAAGAAGTCTTGATTCCCAGCGGGCAAAAGGGCCATGCGGAAAAAAGTGTCCAAACCAGAAATGCAGGACCGGTCATGGAGAAATGGGAGCCTTGTTACGCTGATGGGTGGGATGTAAATTGCCAACAGCCACTCTGGAGAAGTGTACGGTGTGTTCTGAAACATCTAAAAAACACAGCTTGGAGAGCATAGGGCACTTCCACTCATGGCCGTATAAATTGGGAAAACTAAAAAGCAGCAAGACACAGGCACTCCAAAGTATAGAGCTGCTCTGTTGACAAGAACCCACACTTCATTACACCCTAAATATCCTAGGAAAGAGAAAAATGCATAAAGAAGTTGTGGTCCTCATGTACAATGGAATATCACTCAGCCATGAAATCAACGTCATAAGGCTAGTAGCAGCACGATGAGTGGATTTAGGTACGACGATTCTAAGTGAAATAAGTCACACAGAAAAAGACACTTATCATAAGATATCACTTCTAGAGGGAATGTAAAAACCGCTACACTTGAACTGAATTGCAAAACAGAACAGAGTCACACATTTAGAAAACACACTATGGCTGCTGAACGGGAAAGGTGAGGTGGGGTGATGCATAAAACAAGGGTTTCAAATTAGCTCAGATACCGTTCCATAAACCCAATATGTAACAGACAAGACCTATTCCTTTTTCAGTGAACTGGACTCAACACCCCCTATTCACCGCACAAGAATATATCTGACTAGTAAGAATCTTCAAACCTATGTATTGATATCTCTCTGAAAGTGAGTCAAGGGGGTGTAAAGCGCCATAAACACAGCCGTGAAAAGCAGCTAAACCCCATTATAAAAATAAATTACTTTTCAAAACCAGTGAAACAAAGACAGCGAAAGGGAGAGAAATTCTTACAAAATTCGTTCAGGGGCTGTGATGCAACCTGGATTGACCATATCTAGACCCACAGCTGATTGAGACATAAGGGTGGACACTCTTGGGGCTGAGAGGTTCGGTGAGGTTGGGTGAGCCAACGCAGACCCTTTCAAGTAATACTGCATGGTAGCCATCCCATGGGTCCCAAATCTCCAGGTTCAAGGGCATCTTCCTACATCGAAAACAGGCATGAGAAACCCAGAAGATGGTACACCGTGTGATCGGGAAAGGTTTCTTAAACGCACCTCATTTCTCATCTCCTTGGCTCGGGTTCGCCATTCCAGCCGATTTACTAGCCATCTCCCTCCTTGGAGAATCAGCACCTTTAACCTCCTGTTCCGTACAGGTTGCAATTTGTCCTGATGATGAACGGGAAGAGGGGGAACCAATGAGAGACTAGCTCTAGGTGTTGGGACAGGCACAGGTCACTCTATTTTCCCATCAGGAAGAAGAATTAAGCACAAGCGCAGCCTGCCCCCCAGAACCAGAAGAGGGCCTGAAGCAATCCTGCGCTTTTGCGGCCAGCTCCCAAAAAAGCGAGTTGAAAAATGGAGCTCAGGGGCACTGCAATTCACAAACCTGCAGAGTTTTAAATGATAACTCTCGTCCACAAATATATTAAGGGAAGGCAACGAAGAGGCTTTGAAAACAAGGCAGAATTGCAGGAAACAGATTTCAGGAGGTAGATTTGAATCGCCTTGAAAGCACATGAAAAGCGGCAAAACGTGGACAATGATGCCCTTGGCCAAAAAGGGCGTATGCGTTTCTTCTTGAATATATTCAGGAAAAAACGCATACGCCCTTTTTGGCCAACCAAGCAACCTGGAAAGGCAAATCAGCGCTCCAAAGAAGTCTCGCTTCCCAGCGGGCAAAAGGGCCGTGCGGAAAACAGTGTCCAAACCAGAAATGCAGGACCGGCCACGGAGAAATGGGAGCCTTGTTACGCTGATGGGTGGGATGTAAATTTCCAACAGCCACTCTGGAGAAGTGTACGGTGTGTTCTGAAACATCTAAAAAACACAGCTTGGAGAGCATAGGGCACTTCCACTCATGGCCGTATAAATTGGGAAAACTAAAAAGCAGCAAGACACAGGCACCCCAAAGTTTAGGGCTGCTCTGTTGACAAGAACCCCCACTTCATTACACCTTAAATATCCTAGGAAAGAGAAAAATGGATAAAGAAGTTGTGGTCCTCAGGTACAATGGAATATCACTCAGCCATGAAATCAACGTCATAAGGCTAGAAGCAGCACGATGAGAGGATTTAGGTCCGACGATTCTAAGTGAAATAAGTCACACAGCAAAAGACACTTATCATAAGATATTACTTTAAGAGGGAATGTAAAAACCGCTAAACTTGAACTGAATTGCAAAACAGAACAGAGTCACACATTTAGAAAACACACTATGGCTGCTGAACGGGAAAGGTGAGGTGGGGTGATGCATAAAACAAGGGTTTCAAATTAGCTCAGATACCGTTCCATAAACCCAATATGTAACAGACAAGACCTATTCCTTTTTCAGTGAACTGGACTCAACACCCCCTATTCACCGCACAAGAATATATCTGAGTAGTAAGAATCTTCAAACCTATGTATTGATATCTCTCTGTAAGTGAGTCAAGGGGGTGTAAAGCGGCATAAACACAGCCGTGAAAAGCAGCTAAACCCCATTATAAAAATAAATTACTTTTCAAAACCCGTGAAACAAAGACAGTGAAAGAGAGAGAAATTCTTACAAAATTCGTTCAGGGGTTGTGATGCAACCTGGATTGACCATATCTAGACCCACAGCTGATTGAGACATAAGGGTGGACACTCTTGGGGCTGAGAGGTTCGGTGAGGTTGGGTGAGCCAACGCAGACCCTTTCAAGTAATACTGCATGGTAGCCATCCCATGGGTCCCAAATCTCCAGGTTCAAGGGCATCTTCCTACATCGAAAACAGGCATGAGAAACCCAGAAGATGGTACACCGTGTGATCGGGAAAGGTTTCTAAAACGCACCTCATTTCTCATCTCCTTGGCTCGGGTTCGCCATTCCAGCCGATTTACTAGCCATCTCCCTCCTTGGAGAATCAGCACCTTTAACCTCCTGTTCCGTACAGGTTGCAATTTGTCCTGATGATGAACGGGAAGAGGGGGAACCAATGAGAGACTAGCTCTAGGTGTTGGGACAGGCACAGGTCACTCTACTTTCCCATCAGGAAGAAGAATTAAGCACAAGCGCAGCCTGCCCCCCAGAACCAGAAGAGGGCCTGAAGCAATCCTGCGCTTTTGCGGCCAGCTCCCAAAAAAGCGAGTTGAAAAATGGAGCTCAGGGGCACTGCAATTCACAAACCTGCAGAGTTTTAAATGATAACTCTCGTCCACAAATATATTAAGGGAAGGCAACGAAGAGGCTTTGAAAACAAGGCAGAATTGCAGGAAACAGATTTCAGGAGGTAGATTTGAATCGCCTTGAAAGCACATGAAAAGCGGCAAAACGTGGACAATGATGCCCTTGGCCAAAAAGGGCGTATGCGTTTTTTCCTGAATATATTCAGGAAAAAACGCATACGCCCTTTTTGGCCAACGAAGCAACCAGGAAAGGCAAATCAGCGCTCCAAAGAAGTCTTGCTTCCCAGCGGGCAAAAGGGCCATGCGGAAAAAAGTGTCCAAACCAGAAATGCAGGACCGGTCATGGAGAAATGGGAGCCTTGTTACGCTGATGGGTGGGATGTAAATTGCCAACAGCCACTCTGGAGAAGTGTACGGTGTGTTCTGAAACATCTAAAAAACACAGCTTGGAGAGCATAGGGCACTTCCACTCATGGCCGTATAAATTGGGAAAACTAAAAAGCAGCAAGACACAGGCACTCCAAAGTATAGAGCTGCTCTGTTGACAAGAACCCACACTTCATTACACCCTAAATATCCTAGGAAAGAGAAAAATGCATAAAGAAGTTGTGGTCCTCATGTACAATGGAATATCACTCAGCCATGAAATCAACGTCATAAGGCTAGTAGCAGCACGATGAGTGGATTTAGGTACGACGATTCTAAGTGAAATAAGTCACACAGAAAAAGACACTTATCATAAGATATCACTTCTAGAGGGAATGTAAAAACCGCTACACTTGAACTGAATTGCAAAACAGAACAGAGTCACACATTTAGAAAACACACTATGGCTGCTGAACGGGAAAGGTGAGGTGGGGTGATGCATAAAACAAGGGTTTCAAATTAGCTCAGATACCGTTCCATAAACCCAATATGTAACAGACAAGACCTATTCCTTTTTCAGTGAACTGGACTCAACACCCCCTATTCACCGCACAAGAATATATCTGACTAGTAAGAATCTTTAAACCTATGTATTGATATCTCTCTGTAAGTGAGTCAAGGGGGTGTAAAGCGCCATAAACACAGCCGTGAAAAGCAGCTAAACCCCAGTATAAAAATAAATTACTTTTCAAAACCAGTGAAACAAAGACAGTGAAAGAGAGAGAAATTCTTACAAAATTCGTTCAGGGGCTGTGATGCAACCTGGATTGACCATATCTAGACCCACAGCTGATTGAGACATAAGGGTGGACACTCTTGGGGCTGAGAGGTTCGGTGAGGTTGGGTGAGCCAACGCAGACCCTTTCAAGTAATACTGCATGGTACCCATCCCATGGGTCCCAAATCTCCAGGTTCAAGGGCATCTTCCTACATCGAAAACGTGCATGAGAAACCCAGAAGATGGTACACCGTGTGATCGGGAAAGGTTTCTAAAACGCACCTCATTTCTCATCTCCTTGTGCTCGGGTTCGCCATTCCAACCGTTTTACTAGCCATCTCCCTCCTTGGAGAATCAGCACCTTTAACCTCCTGTTCCGTACAGGTTGCAATTTGTCCTGAGGATGAACGGGAAGAGGGGGAACCAATGAGAGACTAGCTCTAGGTGTTGGGACAGGCACAGGTCACTCTATTTTCCCATCAGGAAGAAGAATTCAGCACAAGCGCAGCCTGCCCCACAGAACCAGAAGAGGGCCTGAAGGAATCCTGCGCTTTTGCGGCCAGCTCCCAAAAAAGCGAGTTGAAAAATGGAGCTCCGGGGCACTGCAATTCACAAACCTGCAGAGTTTTAAATGATAACTCTCGTCCACAAATATATTAAGGGAAGGCAACGAAGAGGCTTTGAAAACAAGGCAGAATTGCAGGAAACAGATTTCAGGAGGTAGATTTGAATCGCCTTGAAAGCACATGAAAAGCGGCAAAACGTGGACAATGATGCCCTTGGCCAAAAAGGGCGTATGCGTTTTTTCCTGAATATATTCAGGAAAAAACGCATACGCCCTTTTTGGCCAACCAAGCAACCTGGAAAGGCAAATCAGCGCTCCAAAGAAGTCTCGCTTCCCAGCGGGCAAAAGGGCCATGCGAAAAAAAGTGTCCAAACCAGAAATGCAGGACCGGCCATGGAGAAATGGGAGCCTTGCTACGCTGATGGGTGGGATGTAAATTGCCAACAGCCACTCTGGAGACGTGTACGGTGTGTTCTGAAACATCTAAAAAACACAGCTTGGAGAGCATAGGGCACTTCCACTCATGGGCGTATAAATTGGGAAAACTAAAAATCAGCAAGACACAGGCACCCCAAAGTTTACGGCTGCTCTGTTGACAAGAACCCCCACTTCATTACACCTTAAATATCCTAGGAGAGAGAAAAATGGATAAAGAAGTTGTGGTCCTCATGTACAATGGAATATCACTCAGCCATGAAATCAACTTCATAAGGCTAGAAGCAGCACGATGAGAGGATTTAGGTACGACGATTCTAAGTGAAATAAGTCACACAGAAAAAGACACTTATCATAAGATATCACTTATAGAGGGAATGTAAAAACCGCTACACTTGAACTGAATTGCAAAACAGAACAGAGTCACACATTTAGAAAACACACTATGGCTGCTGAACGGGAAAGGTGAGGTGGGGTGATGCATAAAACAAGGGTTTCAAATTAGCTCAGATACCGTTCCATAAACCCAATATGTAACAGACAAGACCTATTCCTTTTTCAGTGAACTGGACTCAACACCCCCTATTCACCGCACAAGAATATATCTGACTATTAAGAATCTTCAAACCTATGTATTGATATCTCTCTGTAAGTGAGTCAAGGGGGTGTAAAGCGCCATAAACACAGCCGTGAAAAGCAGCTAAACCGCATTATAAAAATAAATTACTTTTCAAAACCAGTGAAACAAAGACAGTGAAAGAGAGACAAATTCTTACAAAATTCGTTCAGGGGCTGTGATGCAACCTGGATTGACCATATCTAGACCCACAGCTGATTGAGACATAAGGGTGGACACTCTTGGGGCTGAGAGGTACGGTGAAGTTGGGTGAGCCAACGCAGACCCTTTCAAGTAATACTGCATGGTAGCCATCCCATGGGTCCCAAATCTCCAGGTTCAAGGGCATCTTCCTACATCGAAAACAGGCATTAGAAACCCAGAAGATGGTACACCGTGTGATCGGGAAAGGTTTCTAAAACACACCTCATTTCTCATCTCCTTGGCTCGGGTTCGCCATTCCAGCCGATTTACTAGCCATCTCCCTCCTTGGAGAATCAGCACCTTTAACCTCCTGTTCCGTACAGGTTGCAATTTGTCCTAATAATGAACGGGAAGAGGGGGAACCAATGAGAGACTAGCTCTAGGTGTTGGGACAGGCACAGGTCACTCTATTTTCCCATCAGGAAGAAGAATTAAGCACAAGCGCAGCCTGCCCCCCAGAACCAGAAGAGGGCCTGAAGGAGTCCTGCGCTTTTGCGGCCAGCTCCCAAAAAAGCGAGTTGAAAAATGGAGCTCCAGGGCACTGCAATTCACAAACCTGCAGAGTTTTAAATGATAACTCTCGTCCACAAATATATTAAGGGAAGGCAACGAAGAGGCTTTGAAAACAAGGCAGAATTGCAGGAAACAGATTTCAGGAGGTAGATTTGAATCGCCTTGAAAGCACATGAAAAGCGGCAAAACGTGGACAATGATGCCCTTGGCCAAAAAGTGTGTATGCGTTTTTTCCTGAATATATTCAGGAAAAAACGCATACGCCCTTTTTGGCCAACCAAGCAACCTGGAAAGGCCAATCAGCGCTCCAAAGAAGTCTCGCTTCCCAGCGGGCAAAAGGGCCATGCGGAAAAAAGTGTCCAAACCAGAAATGCAGGACCGGCCATGGAGAAATGGGAGCCTTGCTATGCTGATGGGTGGGATGTAAATTGCCAACAGCCACTCTGGAGAAGTGTACGGTGTGTTCTGAAACATCTAAAAAACACAGCTTGGAGAGCATAGGGCACTTCCACTCATGGGCGTATAAATTGGGAAAACTAAAAGTCAGCAAGACACAGGCACCCCAAAGTTTAGGGCTGCTCTGTTGACAAGAACCCCCACTTCATTACACCTTAAATATCCTAGGAAAGAGAAAAATGGATAAAGAAGTTGTGGTCCTCAGGTACAATGGAATATCACTCAGCCATGAAATCAACGTCATAAGGCTAGAAGCAGCACGATGAGAGGATTTAGGTACGACGATTCTAAGTGAAATAAGTCACACAGAAAAAGACACTTATCATAAGATATCACTTATAGAGGGAATGTAAAAACCGCTACACTTGAACTGAATTGCAAAACAGAGCAGAGTCACACATTTAGAAAACACACTATGGCTGCTGAATGGGAAAGGTGAGGTGGGGTGATGCAGAAAACAAGGGTTTCAAATTAGCTGAGATACCGTTCCATAAACCCAATATGTAACAGACAAGACCTATTCCTTTTTCAGTGAACTGGACTCAACACCCCCTATTCACCGCACAAGAATATATCTGAGTAGTAAGAATCTTCAAACCTATGTATTGATATCTCTCTGTAAGTGAGTCAAGGGGGTGTAAAGCGCCATAAACACAGCCGTGAAAAGCAGCTAAACCCGATTATAAAAATAAATTACTTTTCAAAACCAGTGAAACAAAGACAGTGAAAGAGAGAGAAATTCTTACAAAATTCGTTCAGGGGCTGGGATGCAACCTGGATTGACCATATCTAGACCCACAGCTGATTGAGACATAAGGGTGGACACTCTTGGGGCTGAGAGGTTCGGTGAGGTTGGGTGAGCCAACGCAGACCCTTTCAAGTAATACTGCATGGTAGCCATCCCATGGGTCCCAAATCTCCAGGTTCAAGGGCATCTTCCTACATCGAAAACAGGCATGAGAAACCCAGAAGATGGTACACCGTGTGATCGGGAAAGGTTTCTAAAATGCACCTCATTTCTCATCTCCTTGGCTCGGGTTCGCCATTCCAGCCGATTTACTAGCCATCTCCCTCCTTGGAGAATCAGCACCTTTAACCTCCTGTTCCGTACAGGTTGCAATTTGTCCTGATGATGAACGGGAAGAGGGGGAACCAATGAGAGACTAGCTCTAGGTGTTGGGACAGGCACAGGTCACTCTATTTTCCCATCAGGAAGAAGAATTAAGCACAAGCGCAGCCTGCCCCCCAAAAACAGAAGAGGGCCTGAAGCAATCCTGTGCTTTTGCGGCCAGCTCCCAAAAAAGCGAGTTGAAAAATGGAGCTCAGGGGCACTGCAATTCACAAACCTGCAGAGTTTTAAATGATAACTCTCGTCCACAAATATATTAAGGGAAGGCAACGAAGAGGCTTTGAAAACAAGGCAGAATTGCAGGAAACAGATTTCAGGAGGTAGATTTGAATCGCCTTGAAAGCACATGAAAAGCGGCAAAACGTGGACAATGATGCCCTTGGCCAAAAAGGGCGTATGCGTTTTTTCCTGAATATATTCAGGAAAAAACGCATACGCCCTTTTTGGCCAACCAAGCAACCTGGAAAGGCAAATCAGCGCTCCAAAGAAGTCTGGCTTCCCAGCGGGCAAAAGGGCCATGCGGAAAAAAGTGTCCAAACCAGAACTGCAGGACCGGCCATGGAGAAATGGGAGCCTTGCTACGCTGATGGGTGGGATGTAAATTGCCAACAGCCACTCTGGAGAAGTGTACGGTGTGTTCTGAAACATCTAAAAAACACAGCTTGGAGAGCATAGGGCACTTCCACTCATGGCCGTATAAATTGGGAAAACTAAAAAGCAGCAAGACACAGGCACCCCAAAGTTTAGGGCTGCTCTGTTGACAAGAACCCCCACTTCATTACACCTTAAATATCCTAGGAGAGAGAAAAATGGATAAAGAAGTTGTGGTCCTCATGTACAATGGAATATCACTCAGCCATGAAATCAACTTCATAAGGCTAGAAGCAGCACGATGAGAGGATTTAGGTACGACGATTCTAAGTGAAATAAGTCACACAGAAAAAGACACTTATCATAAGATATCACTTATAGAGGGAATGTAAAAACCGCTACACTTGAACTGAATTGCAAAACAGAACAGAGTCACACATTTAGAAAACACACTATGGCTGCTGAACGGGAAAGGTGAGGTGGGGTGATGCATAAAACAAGGGTTTCAAATTAGCTCAGATACCGTTCCATAAACCCAATATGTAACAGACAAGACCTATTCCTTTTCAGTGAACTGGACTCAACACCCCCTATTCAGCGCACAAGAATATATCTGAGTAGTAAGAATCTTCAAACCTATGTATTGATATCTCTCTGTAAGTGAGTCAAGGGGGTGTAAAGCGCCATAAACACAGCCATGAAAAGCAGCTAAACCCGATTATAAAAATAAATTACTTTTCAAAACCAGTGAAACAAAGACAGTGAAAGAGAGAGAAATTCTTACAAAATTCGTTCAGGGGCTGGGATGCAACCTGGATTGACCATATCTAGACCCACAGCTGATTGAGACATAAGGGTGGACACTCTTGGGGCTGAGAGGTTCGGTGAGGTTGGGTGAGCCAACGCAGACCCTTTCAAGTAATACTGCATGGTAGCCATCCCATGGGTCCCAAATCTCCAGGTTCAAGGGCATCTTCCTACATCGAAAACAGGCATGAGAAACCCAGAAGATGGTACACCGTGTGATCGGGAAAGGTTTCTAAAATGCACCTCATTTCTCATCTCCTTGGCTCGGGTTCGCCATTCCAGCCGATTTACTAGCCATCTCCCTCCTTGGAGAATCAGCACCTTTAACCTCCTGTTCCGTACAGGTTGCAATTTGTCCTGATGATGAACGGGAAGAGGGGGAACCAATGAGAGACTAGCTCTAGGTGTTGGGACAGGCACAGGTCACTCTATTTTCCCATCAGGAAGAAGAATTAAGCACAAGCGCAGCCTGCCCCCCAGAACCAGAAGAGGGCCTGAAGCAATCCTGCGCTTTTGCGGCCAGCTCCCAAAAAAGCGAGTTGAAAAATGGAGCTCAGGGGCACTGTAATTCACAAACCTGCAGAGTTTTAAATGATACCTCTCGTCCACAAATATATTAAGGGAAGGCAACGAAGAGGCTTTGAAAGCAAGGCAGAATTGCAGGAAACAGATTTCAGGAGGTAGATTCGAATCGCCTTGAAAGCACATGAAAAGCGGCAAAACGTGGACAATGATGCCCTTGGCCAAAAAGGGCGTATGCGTTTTTTCCTGAATATATTCAGGAAAAAACGCATACGCCCTTTTTGGCCAACCAAGCAACCTGGAAAGGCCAATCAGCGCTCCAAAGAAGTCTCGCTTCCCAGGGAGCAAAAGGGCCATGCGGAAAAAATGTCCAAACCAGAAATGCAGGACCGGCCATGGAGAAATGGGAGCCTTGCTACGCTGATGGGCGGGATGTAAATTGCCAACAGCCACTCTGGAGAAGTGTACGGTGTGTTCTGAAACATCTAAAAAACACAGCTTGGAGAGCATAGGGCACTTCCACTCATGGGCGTATAAATTGGGAAAACTAAACATCAGCAAGACACAGGCACCCCAAAGTTTAGGGTTGCTCTGTTGACAAGAACCCCCACTTCATTACACCTTAAATATCCTAGGAAAGAGAAAAATGGATAAAGAAGTTGTGGTCCTCCTGTACAATGGAATATCACTCAGCCATGAAATCCACGTCATAAGGCTAGTAGCAGCACGATGAGTGGATTTAGATACGACGATTCTAAGTGAAATAAGTCACACAGAAAAAGACACTTATCATAAGATATCACTTAGAGAGGGAATGTAAAAACCGCTACACTTGAACTGAATTACAAAACAGAACAGAGTCACACGTTTAGAAAACACACTATGGCTGCTGAACGGGCAAGGTGACGTGGGGTGATGCATAAAACAAGGGTTTCAAATTAGCTCCGATACCGTTCCATAAACCCAATATGTAAGAGACAAGACCTATTCCTTTTTCAGTGAACTGGACTCAACACCCCCTATTCACCGCACAAGAATATATCTGACTAGTAAGAATCTTCAAACCTATGTATTGATATCTCTCTGTAAGTGAGTCAAGGGGGTGTAAAGCGGCATAAACACAGCCGTGAAAAGCAGCTAAACCCCATTATAAAAATAAATTACTTTTCCAAACCCGTGAAACAAAGACAGTGAAAGAGAGAGAAATTCTTACAAAATTCGTTCAGGGGCTGTGATGCAACCTGGATTGACCATATCTAGACCCACAGCTGATTGAGACATAAGGGTGGACACTCTTGGGGCTGAGAGGTTCGGTGAGGTTGGGTGAGCCAACGCAGACCCTTTCAAGTAATACTGCATGGTACCCATCCCATGGGTCCCAAATCTCCAGGTTCAAGGGCATCTTCCTACGTCGAAAACAGGCATGAGAAACCCAGAAGATGGTACACCGTGTGATCGGGAAAGGTTTCTAAAACGCACCTCATTTCTCATCTCCTTTGCTCGGGTTCGCCATTCCAGCCGATTTACTAGCCATCTCCCTCCTTGGAGAATCAGCACCTTTAACCTCCTGTTCCGTACAGGTTGCAATTTGTCCTGAGGATGAACGGGAAGAGGGGGAACCAATGAGAGACTAGCTCTAGGTGTTGGGACAGGCACAGGTCACTCTATTTTCCCATCAGGAAGAAGAATTAAGCACAAGCTCAGCCTGCCCCCCAGAACCAGAAGAGGGCCTGAAGCAATCCTGCGCTTTTGCGGCCAGCTCCCAAAAAAGCGAGTTGAAAAATGGAGCTCAGGGGCACTGTAATTCACAAACCTGCAGAGTTTTAAATGATACCTCTCGTCCACAAATATATTAAGGGAAGGCAACGAAGAGGCTTTGAAAGCAAGGCAGAATTGCAGGAAACAGATTTCAGGAGGTAGATTCGAATCGCCTTGAAAGCACATGAAAAGCGGCAAAACGTGGACAATGATGCCCTTGGCCAAAAAGGGCGTATGCGTTTTTTCCTGAATATATTCAGGAAAAAACGCATACGCCCTTTTTGGCCAACCAAGCAACCTGGAAAGGCCAATCAGCGCTCCAAAGAAGTCTCGCTTCCCAGCGGGCAAAAGGGCCATGCGGAAAAAAGTGTCCAAACCAGAAATGCAGGACCGGCCATGGAGAAATGGGAGCCTTGCTACGCTGATGGGCGGGATGTAAATTGCCAACAGCCACTCTGGAGAAGTGTACGGTGTGTTCTGAAACATCTAAAAAACACAGCTTGGAGAGCATAGGGCACTTCCACTCATGGGCGTATAAATTGGGAAAACTAAACATCAGCAAGACACAGGCACCCCAAAGTTTAGGGCTGCTCTGTTGACAAGAACCCCCACTTCATTACACCTTAAATATCCTAGGAAAGAGAAAAATGGATAAAGAAGTTGTGGTCCTCCTGTACAATGGAATATCATTCAGCCATGAAATCAACGTCATAAGGCTAGTAGCAGCACGATGAGTGGATTTAGGTACGACGATTCTAAGTGAAATAAGTCACACAGAAAAAGACACTTATCATAAGATATCACTTAGAGAGGGGATGTAAAAACCGCTACACTTGAACTGAATTACAAAACAGAACAGAGACACACGTTTAGGAAACACACTATGGCTGCTGAACGGGAAAGGTGAGGTGGGGTGATGCATAAAACAAGGGTTTCAAATTAGCTCCGATACCGTTCCATAAACCCAATATGTAAGAGACAAGACCTATTCCTTTTTCAGTGAACTGGACTCAACACCCCCTATTCACCGCACAAGAATATATCTGACTAGGAAGAATCTTCAAACCTATGTATTGATATCTCTCCGTAAGTGAGTCAAGGGGGTGTAAAGCGGCATAAACACAGCCGTGAAAAGCAGCTAAACCCCATTATAAAAATAAATTACTTTTCAAAACCCGTGAAACAAAGACAGTGAAAGAGAGAGAAATTCTTACAAAATTCGTTCAGGGGCTGTGATGCAACCTGGATTGACCATATCTAGACCCACAGCTGATTGAGACATAAGGGTGGACACTCTTGGGGCTGAGAGGTTCGGTGAGGTTGGGTGAGCCAACGCAGACCCTTTCAAGTAATACTGCATGGTACCCATCCCATGGGTCCCAAATCTCCAGGTTCAAGGGCATCTTCCTACGTCGAAAACAGGCATGAGAAACCCAGAAGATGGTACACCGTGTGATCGGGAAAGGTTTCTAAAACGCACCTCATTTCTCATCTCCTTTGCTCGGGTTCGCCATTCCAGCCGATTTACTAGCCATCTCCCTCCTTGGAGAATCAGCACCTTTAACCTCCTGTTCCGTACAGGTTGCAATTTGTCCTGAGGATGAACGGGAAAAGGGGGAACCAATGAGAGACTAGCTCTAGGTGTTGGGACAGGCACAGGTCACTCTATTTTCCCATCAGGAAGAAGAATTAAGCAAAAGCTCAGCCTGCCCCCCAGAACGAGAAGAGGGCCTGAAGCAATCCTGCGCTTTTGCGGCCAGCTCCCAAAAAAGCGAGTTGAAAAATGGAGCTCAGGGGCACTGCAATTCACAAACCTGCAGAGTTTTAAATGATACCTCTCATCCACAAATATATTAAGGGAAGGCAACGAAGAGGCTTTGAAAGCAAGGCAGAATTGCAGGAAACAGATTTCAGGAGGTAGATTCGAATCGCCTTGAAAGCACATGAAAAGCGGCAAAACGTGGAAAATGATGCCCTTGGCCAAAAAGGGCGTATGCGTTTTTTCCTGAATATATTCAGGAAAAAACGCATACGCCCTTTTTGGCCAACCAAGCAACCTGGAAAGGCCAATCAGCGCTCCAAAGAAGTCTCGCTTCCCAGCGGGCAAAAGGGCCATGCGGAAAAAAGTGTCCAAACCAGAAATGCAGGACCGGCCATGGAGAAATGGGAGCCTTGCTACGCTGATGGGTGGGATGTAAATTGCCAACAGCCACTCTGGAGAAGTGTACGGTGTGTTCTGAAACATCTAAAAAACACAGCTTGGAGAGCATAGGGCACTTCCACTCATGGGCGTATAAATTGGGAAAACTAAAAATCAGCAAGACACAGGCACCCCAAAGTTTAGGGCTGCTCTGTTGACAAGAACCCCCACTTCATTACACCTTAAATATCCTAAGAAAGAGAAAAATGGATAAAGAAGTTGGGGTCCTCATGTACAATGGAATATCACTCAGCCAGGAAATCAACGTCATAAGGCTAGTAGCAGCACGATGAGTGGATTTAGGTACGACGATTCTAAGTGAAATAAGTCACACAGAAAAAGACACTTATCATAAGATATCACTTCTAGAGGGTATGTAAAACCGCTACATTGAACTGAATTACAAAACAGAACAGAGTCACACGTTTAGGAAACACACTATGGCTGCTGAACAGGAAAGGTGAGGTGGGGTGATGCATAAAACAAGGGTTTCAAATTAGCTCAGATACCGTTCCATAAACCCAATATGTAAGAGACAAGACCTATTCCTTTTTCAGTGAACTGGACTCAACACCCCCTATTCACCGCACAAGAATATATCTGACTAGGAAGAATCTTCAAACCTATGTATTGATATCTCTCCGTAAGTGAGTCAAGGGGGTGTAAAGCGGCATAAACACAGCCGTGAAAAGCAGCTAAACCCCATTATAAAAATAAATTACTTTTCAAAACCCGTGAAACAAAGACAGTGAAAGAGAGAGAAATTCTTACAAAATTCGTTCAGGGGCTGTGATGCAACCTGGATTGACCATATCTAGACCCACAGCTGATTGAGACATAAGGGTGGACACTCTTGGGGCTGAGAGGTTCGGTGAGGTTGGGTGAGCCAACGCAGACCCTTTCAAGTAATACTGCATGGTACCCATCCCATGGGTCCCAAATCTCCAGGTTCAAGGGCATCTTCCTACGTCGAAAACAGGCATGAGAAACCCAGAAGATGGTACACCGTGTGATCGGGAAAGGTTTCTAAAACGCACCTCATTTCTCATCTCCTTTGCTCGGGTTCGCCATTCCAGCCGATTTACTAGCCATCTCCCTCCTTGGAGAATCAGCACCTTTAACCTCCTGTTCCGTACAGGTTGCAATTTGTCCTGAGGATGAACGGGAAGAGGGGGAACCAATGAGAGACTAGCTCTAGGTGTTGGGACAGGCACAGGTCACTCTATTTTCCCATCAGGAAGAAGAATTAAGCAAAAGCTCAGCCTGCCCCCCAGAACCAGAAGAGGGCCTGAAGCAATCCTGCGCTTTTGCGGCCAGCTCCCAAAAAAGCGAGTTGAAAAATGGAGCTCAGGGGCACTGCAATTCACAAACCTGCAGAGTTTTAAATGATACCTCTCATCCACAAATATATTAAGGGAAGGCAACGAAGAGGCTTTGAAAGCAAGGCAGAATTGCAGGAAACAGATTTCAGGAGGTAGATTCGAATCGCCTTGAAAGCACATGAAAAGCGGCAAAACGTGGACAATGATGCCCTTGGCCAAAAAGGGCGTATGCGTTTTTTCCTGAATATATTCAGGAAAAAACGCATACGCCCTTTTTGGCCAACCAAGCAACCTGGAAAGGCCAATCAGCGCTCCAAAGAAGTCTCGCTTCCCAGCGGGCAAAAGGGCCATGCGGAAAAAAGTGTCCAAACCAGAAATGCAGGACCGGCCATGGAGAAATGGGAGCCTTGCTACGCTGATGGGTGGGATGTAAATTGCCAACAGCCACTCTGGAGAAGTGTACGGTGTGTTCTGAAACATCTAAAAAACACAGCTTGGAGAGCATAGGGCACTTCCACTCATGGGCGTATAAATTGGGAAAACTAAAAATCAGCAAGACACAGGCACCCCAAAGTTTAGGGCTGCTCTGTTGACAAGAACCCCCACTTCATTACACCTTAAATATCCTAAGAAAGAGAAAAATGGATAAAGAAGTTGGGGTCCTCATGTACAATGGAATATCACTCAGCCAGGAAATCAACGTCATAAGGCTAGTAGCAGCACGATGAGTGGATTTAGGTACGACGATTCTAAGTGAAATAAGTCACACAGAAAAAGACACTTATCATAAGATATCACTTCTAGAGGGTATGTAAAACCGCTACATTGAACTGAATTACAAAACAGAACAGAGTCACACGTTTAGGAAACACACTATGGCTGCTGAACAGGAAAGGTGAGGTGGGGTGATGCATAAAACAAGGGTTTCAAATTAGCTCAGATACCGTTCCATAAACCCAATATGTAAGAGACAAGACCTATTCCTTTTTCAGTGAACTGGACTCAACACCCCCTATTCACCGCACAAGAATATATCTGACTAGGAAGAATCTTCAAACCTATGTATTGATATCTCTCCGTAAGTGAGTCAAGGGGGTGTAAAGCGGCATAAACACAGCCGTGAAAAGCAGCTAAACCCCATTATAAAAATAAATTACTTTTCAAAACCCGTGAAACAAAGACAGTGAAAGAGAGAGAAATTCTTACAAAATTCGTTCAGGGGCTGTGATGCAACCTGGATTGACCATATCTAGACCCACAGCTGATTGAGACATAAGGGTGGACACTCTTGGGGCTGAGAGGTTCGGTGAGGTTGGGTGAGCCAACGCAGACCCTTTCAAGTAATACTGCATGGTACCCATCCCATGGGTCCCAAATCTCCAGGTTCAAGGGCATCTTCCTACGTCGAAAACAGGCATGAGAAACCCAGAAGATGGTACACCGTGTGATCGGGAAAGGTTTCTAAAACGCACCTCATTTCTCATCTCCTTTGCTCGGGTTCGCCATTCCAGCCGATTTACTAGCCATCTCCCTCCTTGGAGAATCAGCACCTTTAACCTCCTGTTCCGTACAGGTTGCAATTTGTCCTGAGGATGAACGGGAAGAGGGGGAACCAATGAGAGACTAGCTCTAGGTGTTGGGAC
This sequence comes from Balaenoptera acutorostrata, assembly GCF_949987535.1. Lineage (NCBI taxonomy): Eukaryota > Metazoa > Chordata > Mammalia > Artiodactyla > Balaenopteridae > Balaenoptera > Balaenoptera acutorostrata. Next base: position 89,232 of record NW_026646193.1, read on the forward strand.
AGGCACAGGTCACTCTATTTTCCCATCAGGAAGAAGAATTAAGCACAAGCTCAGCCTGCCCCCCAGAACGAGAAGAGGGCCTGAAGCAATCCTGCGCTTTTGCGGCCAGCTCCCAAAAAAGCGAGTTGAAAAATGGAGCTCAGGGGCACTGCAATTCACAAACCTGCAGAGTTTTAAATGATACCTCTCGTCCACAAATATATTAAGGGAAGGCAACGAAGAGGCTTTGAAAGCAAGGCAGAATTGCAGGAAACAGATTTCAGGAGGTAGATTCGAATCGCCTTGAAAGCACATGAAAAGCGGCAAAACGTGGACAATGATGCCCTTGGCCAAAAAGGGCGTATGCGTTTTTTCCTGAATATATTCAGGAAAAAACGCATACGCCCTTTTTGGCCAACCAAGCAACCTGGAAAGGCCAATCAGCGCTCCAAAGAAGTCTCGCTTCCCAGCGGGCAAAAGGGCCATGCGGAAAAAAGTGTCCAAACCAGAAATGCAGGACCGGCCATGGAGAAATGGGAGCCTTGCTACGCTGATGGGTGGGATGTAAATTGCCAACAGCCACTCTGGAGAAGTGTACGGTGTGTTCTGAAACATCTAAAAAACACAGCTTGGAGAGCATAGGGCACTTCCACTCATGGGCGTATAAATTGGGAAAACTAAAAATCAGCAAGACACAGGCACCCCAAAGTTTAGGGCTGCTCTGTTGACAAGAACCCCCACTTCATTACACCTTAAATATCCTAGGAAAGCGAAAAATGGATAAAGAAGTTGTGGTCCTCATGTACAATGGAATATCACTCAGCCATGAAATCCACGTCATAAGGCTAGTAGCAGCACGATGAGTGGATTTAGGTACGACGATTCTAAGTGAAAGAAGTCACACAGAAAAAGACACTTATCATAAGATATCACTTAGAGAGGGAATGTAAAAACCGCTACACTTGAACTGAATTACAAAACAGAACAGAGTCACACGTTTAGGAAACACACTATGGCTGCTGAACGTGAAAGGTGAGGTGGGGTGATGCATAAAACAAGGGTTTCAAATTAGCTCAGATACCGTTCCATAAACCCAATATGTAAGAGACAAGACCTATTCCTTTTTCAGTGAACTGGACTCAACACCCCCTATTCACCGCACAAGAATATATCTGACTAGGAAGAATCTTCAAACCTATGTATTGATATCTCTCCGTAAGTGAGTCAAGGGGGTGTAAAGCGGCATAAACACAGCCGTGAAAAGCAGCTAAACCCCATTATAAAAATAAATTACTTTTCATAACCCGTGAAACAAAGACAGTGAAAGAGAGAGAAATTCTTACAAAATTCGTTCAGGGGCTGTGATGCAACCTGGATTGACCATATCTAGACCCACAGCTGATTGAGACATAAGGGTGGACACTCTTGGGGCTGAGAGGTTCGGTGAGGTTGGGTGAGCCAACGCAGACCCTTTCAAGTAATACTGCATGGTACCCATCCCATGGGTCCCAAATCTCCAGGTTCAAGGGCATCTTCCTACGTCGAAAACAGGCATGAGAAACCCAGAAGATGGTACACCGTGTGATCGGGAAAGGTTTCTAAAACGCACCTCATTTCTCATCTCCTTTGCTCGGGTTCGCCATTCCAGCCGATTTACTAGCCATCTCCCTCCTTGGAGAATCAGCACCTTTAACCTCCTGTTCCGTACAGGTTGCAATTTGTCCTGAGGATGAACGGGAAAAGGGGGAACCAATGAGAGACTAGCTCTAGGTGTTGGGACAGGCACAGGTCACTCTATTTTCCCATCAGGAAGAAGAATTAAGCAAAAGCTCAGCCTGCCCCCCAGAACGAGAAGAGGGCCTGAAGCAATCCTGCGCTTTTGCGGCCAGCTCCCAAAAAAGCGAGTTGAAAAATGGAGCTCAGGGGCACTGCAATTCACAAACCTGCAGAGTTTTAAATGATACCTCTCATCCACAAATATATTAAGGGAAGGCAACGAAGAGGCTTTGAAAGCAAGGCAGAATTGCAGGAAACAGATTTCAGGAGGTAGATTCGAATCGCCTTGAAAGCACATGAAAAGCGGCAAAACGTGGACAATGATGCCCTTGGCCAAAAAGGGCGTATGCGTTTTTTCCTGAATATATTCAGGAAAAAACGCATACGCCCTTTTTGGCCAACCAAGCAACCTGGAAAGGCCAATCAGCGCTCCAAAGAAGTCTCGCTTCCCAGCGGGCAAAAGGGCCATGCGGAAAAAAGTGTCCAAACCAGAAATGCAGGACCGGCCATGGAGAAATGGGAGCCTTGCTACGCTGATGGGTGGGATGTAAATTGCCAACAGCCACTCTGGAGAAGTGTACGGTGTGTTCTGAAACATCTAAAAAACACAGCTTGGAGAGCATAGGGCACTTCCACTCATGGGCGTATAAATTGGGAAAACTAAAAATCAGCAAGACACAGGCACCCCAAAGTTTAGGGCTGCTCTGTTGACAAGAACCCCCACTTCATTACACCTTAAATATTATAAGAAAGAGAAAAATGGATAAAGAAGTTGGGGTCCTCATGTACAATGGAATATCACTCAGCCAGGAAATCAACGTCATAAGGCTAGTAGCAGCACGATGAGTGGATTTAGGTACGACGATTCTAAGTGAAATAAGTCACACAGAAAAAGACACTTATCATAAGATATCACTTCTAGAGGGTATGTAAAACCGCTACATTGAACTGAATTACAAAACAGAACAGAGTCACACGTTTAGGAAACACACTATGGCTGCTGAACAGGAAAGGTGAGGTGGGGTGATGCATAAAACAAGGGTTTCAAATTAGCTCAGATACCGTTCCATAAACCCAATATGTAAGAGACAAGACCTATTCCTTTTTCAGTGAACTGGACTCAACACCCCCTATTCACCGCACAAGAATATATCTGACTAGGAAGAATCTTCAAACCTATGTATTGATATCTCTCCGTAAGTGAGTCAAGGGGGTGTAAAGCGGCATAAACACAGCCGTGAAAAGCAGCTAAACCCCATTATAAAAATAAATTACTTTTCAAAACCCGTGAAACAAAGACAGTGAAAGAGAGAGAAATTCTTACAAAATTCGTTCAGGGGCTCTGATGCAACCTGGATTGACCATATCTAGACCCACAGCTGATTGAGACATAAGGGTGGACACTCTTGGGGCTGAGAGGTTCGGTGAGGTTGGGTGAGCCAACGCAGACCCTTTCAAGTAATACTGCATGGTACCCATCCCATGGGTCCCAAATCTCCAGGTTCAAGGGCATCTTCCTACGTCGAAAACAGGCATGAGAAACCCAGAAGATGGTACACCGTGTGATCCGGAAAGGTTTCTAAAACGCACCTCATTTCTCATCTCCTTTGCTCGGGTTCGCCATTCCAGCCGATTTACTAGCCATCTCCCTCCTTGGAGAATCAGCACCTTTAACCTCCTGTTTCGTACAGGTTGCAATTTGTCCTGAGGATGAACGGGAAGAGGGGGAACCAATGAGAGACTAGCTCTAGGTGTTGGGACAGGCACAGGTCACTCTATTTTCCCATCAGGAAGAAGAATTAAGCACAAGCTCAGCCTGCCCCCCAGAACGAGAAGAGGGCCTGAAGCAATCCTGCGCTTTTGCGGCCAGCTCCCAAAAAAGCGAGTTGAAAAATGGAGCTCAGGGGCACTGCAATTCACAAACCTGCAGAGTTTTAAATGATACCTCTCGTCCACAAATATATTAAGGGAAGGCAACGAAGAGGCTTTGAAAGCAAGGCAGAATTGCAGGAAACAGATTTCAGGAGGTAGATTCGAATCGCCTTGAAAGCACATGAAAAGCGGCAAAACGTGGACAATGATGCCCTTGGCCAAAAAGGGCGTATGCGTTTTTTCCTGAATATATTCAGGAAAAAACGCATACGCCCTTTTTGGCCAACCAAGCAACCTGGAAAGGCCAATCAGCGCTCCAAAGAAGTCTCGCTTCCCAGCGGGCAAAAGGGCCATGCGGAAAAAAGTGTCCAAACCAGAAATGCAGGACCGGCCATGGAGAAATGGGAGCCTTGCTACGCTGATGGGTGGGATGTAAATTGCCAACAGCCACTCTGGAGAAGTGTACGGTGTGTTCTGAAACATCTAAAAAACACAGCTTGGAGAGCATAGGGCACTTCCACTCATGGGCGTATAAATTGGGAAAACTAAAAATCAGCAAGACACAGGCACCCCAAAGTTTAGGGCTGCTCTGCTGACAAGAACCCCCACTTCATTACACCTTAAATATCCTAGGAAAGAGAAAAATGGATAAAGAAGTTGTGGTCCTCATGTACAGTGGAATATCACTCAGCCAGGAAATCAACGTCATAAGGCTAGTAGCAGCACAATGAGTGGATTTAGGTACTACGATTCTAAGTGAAATAAGTCACACAGAAAAAGACACTTATCATAAGATATCACTTCTAGAGGGAATGTAAAACCGCTACACTTGAACTGAATTACAAAACAGAACAGAGTCACAGGTTTAGGAAACACACTATGGCTGCTGAACGGGAAAGGTGAGGTGGGGTGATGCATAAAACAAGGGTTTCAAATTAGCTCAGATACCGTTCCATAAACCCAATATGTAAGAGACAAGACCTATTCCTTTTTCAGTGAACTGGACTCAACACCCCCTATTCACCGCACAAGAATATATCTGACTAGGAAGAATCTTCAAACCTATGTATTGATATCTCTCCGTAAGTGAGTCAAGGGGGTGTAAAGCGGCATAAACACAGCTGTGAAAAGCAGCTAAACCCCATTATAAAAATAAATTACTTTTCAAAACCCGTGAAACAAAGACAGTGAAAGAGAGAGAAATTCTTACAAAATTCGTTCAGGGGCTGTGATGCAACCTGGATTGACCATATCTAGACCCACAGCTGATTGAGACATAAGGGTGGACACTCTTGGGGCTGAGAGGTTCGGTGAGGTTGGGTGAGCCAACGCAGACCCTTTCAAGTAATACTGCATGGTACCCATCCCATGGGTCCCAAATCTCCAGGTTCAAGGGCATCTTCCTACGTCGAAAACAGGCATGAGAAACCCAGAAGATGGTACACCGTGTGATCGGGAAAGGTTTCTAAAACGCACCTCATTTCTCATCTCCTTTGCTCGGGTTCGCCATTCCAGCCGATTTACTAGCCATCTCCCTCCTTGGAGAATCAGCACCTTTAACCTCCTGTTCCGTACAGGTTGCAATTTGTCCTGAGGATGAACGGGAAGAGGGGGAACCAATGAGAGACTAGCTCTAGGTTTTGGGACAGGCACAGGTCACTCTATTTTCCCATCAGGAAGAAGAATTAAGCACAAGCTCAGCCTGCCCCCCAGAACGAGAAGAGGGCCTGAAGCAATCCTGCGCTTTTGCGGCCAGCTCCCAAAAAAGCGAGTTGAAAAATGGAGCTCAGGGGCACTGCAATTCACAAACCTGCAGAGTTTTAAATGATACCTCTCGTCCACAAATATATTAAGGGAAGGCAACGAAGAGGCTTTGAAAGCAAGGCAGAATTGCAGGAAACAGATTTCAGGAGGTAGATTCGAATCGCCTTGAAAGCACATGAAAAGCGGCAAAACGTGGACAATGATGCCCTTGGCCAAAAAGGGCGTATGCGTTTTTTCCTGAATATATTCAGGAAAAAACGCATACGCCCTTTTTGGCCAACCAAGCAACCTGGAAAGGCCAATCAGCGCTCCAAAGAAGTCTCGCTTCCCAGCGGGCAAAAGGGCCATGCGGAAAAAAGTGTCCAAACCAGAAATGCAGGACCGGCCATGGAGAAATGGGAGCCTTGCTACGCTGATGGGTGGGATGTAAATTGCCAACAGCCACTCTGGAGAAGTGTACGGTGTGTTCTGAAACATCTAAAAAACACAGCTTGGAGAGCATAGGGCACTTCCACTCATGGGCGTATAAATTGGGAAAACTAAAAATCAGCAAGACACAGGCACCCCAAAGTTTAGGGCTGCTCTGTTGACAAGAACCCCCACTTCATTACACCTTAAATATCCTAGGAAAGAGAAAAATGGATAAAGAAGTTGGGGTCCTCATGTACAGTGGAATATCACTCAGCCAGGAAATCAACGTCATAAGGCTAGTAGCAGCACGATGAGTGGATTTAGGTACGACGATTCTAAGTGAAAGAAGTCACACAGAAAAAGACACTTATCATAAGATATCACTTAGAGAGGGAATGTAAAAACCGCTACACTTGAACTGAATTACAAAACAGAACAGAGTCACACGTTTAGGAAACACACTATGGCTGCTGAACGTGAAAGGTGAGGTGGGGTGATGCATAAAACAAGGGTTTCAAATTAGCTCAGATACCGTTCCATAAACCCAATATGTAAGAGACAAGACCTATTCCTTTTTCAGTGAACTGGACTCAACACCCCCTATTCACCGCACAAGAATATATCTGACTAGGAAGAATCTTCAAACCTATGTATTGATATCTCTCCGTAAGTGAGTCAAGGGGGTGTAAAGCGGCATAAACACAGCCGTGAAAAGCAGCTAAACCCCATTATAAAAATAAATTACTTTTCATAACCCGTGAAACAAAGACAGTGAAAGAGAGAGAAATTCTTACAAAATTCGTTCAGGGGCTGTGATGCAACCTGGATTGACCATATCTAGACCCACAGCTGATTGAGACATAAGGGTGGACACTCTTGGGGCTGAGAGGTTCGGTGAGGTTGGGTGAGCCAACGCAGACCCTTTCAAGTAATACTGCATGGTACCCATCCCATGGGTCCCAAATCTCCAGGTTCAAGGGCATCTTCCTACGTCGAAAACAGGCATGAGAAACCCAGAAGATGGTACACCGTGTGATCGGGAAAGGTTTCTAAAACGCACCTCATTTCTCATCTCCTTTGCTCGGGTTCGCCATTCCAGCCGATTTACTAGCCATCTCCCTCCTTGGAGAATCAGCACCTTTAACCTCCTGTTCCGTACAGGTTGCAATTTGTCCTGAGGATGAACGGGAAAAGGGGGAACCAATGAGAGACTAGCTCTAGGTGTTGGGACAGGCACAGGTCACTCTATTTTCCCATCAGGAAGAAGAATTAAGCAAAAGCTCAGCCTGCCCCCCAGAACGAGAAGAGGGCCTGAAGCAATCCTGCGCTTTTGCGGCCAGCTCCCAAAAAAGCGAGTTGAAAAATGGAGCTCAGGGGCACTGCAATTCACAAACCTGCAGAGTTTTAAATGATACCTCTCATCCACAAATATATTAAGGGAAGGCAACGAAGAGGCTTTGAAAGCAAGGCAGAATTGCAGGAAACAGATTTCAGGAGGTAGATTCGAATCGCCTTGAAAGCACATGAAAAGCGGCAAAACGTGGACAATGATGCCCTTGGCCAAAAAGGGCGTATGCGTTTTTTCCTGAATATATTCAGGAAAAAACGCATACGCCCTTTTTGGCCAACCAAGCAACCTGGAAAGGCCAATCAGCGCTCCAAAGAAGTCTCGCTTCCCAGCGGGCAAAAGGGCCATGCGGAAAAAAGTGTCCAAACCAGAAATGCAGGACCGGCCATGGAGAAATGGGAGCCTTGCTACGCTGATGGGTGGGATGTAAATTGCCAACAGCCACTCTGGAGAAGTGTACGGTGTGTTCTGAAACATCTAAAAAACACAGCTTGGAGAGCATAGGGCACTTCCACTCATGGGCGTATAAATTGGGAAAACTAAAAATCAGCAAGACACAGGCACCCCAAAGTTTAGGGCTGCTCTGTTGACAAGAACCCCCACTTCATTACACCTTAAATATTATAAGAAAGAGAAAAATGGATAAAGAAGTTGGGGTCCTCATGTACAATGGAATATCACTCAGCCAGGAAATCAACGTCATAAGGCTAGTAGCAGCACGATGAGTGGATTTAGGTACGACGATTCTAAGTGAAATAAGTCACACAGAAAAAGACACTTATCATAAGATATCACTTCTAGAGGGTATGTAAAACCGCTACATTGAACTGAATTACAAAACAGAACAGAGTCACACGTTTAGGAAACACACTATGGCTGCTGAACAGGAAAGGTGAGGTGGGGTGATGCATAAAACAAGGGTTTCAAATTAGCTCAGATACCGTTCCATAAACCCAATATGTAAGAGACAAGACCTATTCCTTTTTCAGTGAACTGGACTCAACACCCCCTATTCACCGCACAAGAATATATCTGACTAGGAAGAATCTTCAAACCTATGTATTGATATCTCTCCGTAAGTGAGTCAAGGGGGTGTAAAGCGGCATAAACACAGCCGTGAAAAGCAGCTAAACCCCATTATAAAAATAAATTACTTTTCAAAACCCGTGAAACAAAGACAGTGAAAGAGAGAGAAATTCTTACAAAATTCGTTCAGGGGCTCTGATGCAACCTGGATTGACCATATCTAGACCCACAGCTGATTGAGACATAAGGGTGGACACTCTTGGGGCTGAGAGGTTCGGTGAGGTTGGGTGAGCCAACGCAGACCCTTTCAAGTAATACTGCATGGTACCCATCCCATGGGTCCCAAATCTCCAGGTTCAAGGGCATCTTCCTACGTCGAAAACAGGCATGAGAAACCCAGAAGATGGTACACCGTGTGATCCGGAAAGGTTTCTAAAACGCACCTCATTTCTCATCTCCTTTGCTCGGGTTCGCCATTCCAGCCGATTTACTAGCCATCTCCCTCCTTGGAGAATCAGCACCTTTAACCTCCTGTTTCGTACAGGTTGCAATTTGTCCTGAGGATGAACGGGAAGAGGGGGAACCAATGAGAGACTAGCTCTAGGTGTTGGGACAGGCACAGGTCACTCTATTTTCCCATCAGGAAGAAGAATTAAGCACAAGCTCAGCCTGCCCCCCAGAACGAGAAGAGGGCCTGAAGCAATCCTGCGCTTTTGCGGCCAGCTCCCAAAAAAGCGAGTTGAAAAATGGAGCTCAGGGGCACTGCAATTCACAAACCTGCAGAGTTTTAAATGATACCTCTCGTCCACAAATATATTAAGGGAAGGCAACGAAGAGGCTTTGAAAGCAAGGCAGAATTGCAGGAAACAGATTTCAGGAGGTAGATTCGAATCGCCTTGAAAGCACATGAAAAGCGGCAAAACGTGGACAATGATGCCCTTGGCCAAAAAGGGCGTATGCGTTTTTTCCTGAATATATTCAGGAAAAAACGCATACGCCCTTTTTGGCCAACCAAGCAACCTGGAAAGGCCAATCAGCGCTCCAAAGAAGTCTCGCTTCCCAGCGGGCAAAAGGGCCATGCGGAAAAAAGTGTCCAAACCAGAAATGCAGGACCGGCCATGGAGAAATGGGAGCCTTGCTACGCTGATGGGTGGGATGTAAATTGCCAACAGCCACTCTGGAGAAGTGTACGGTGTGTTCTGAAACATCTAAAAAACACAGCTTGGAGAGCATAGGGCACTTCCACTCATGGGCGTATAAATTGGGAAAACTAAAAATCAGCAAGACACAGGCACCCCAAAGTTTAGGGCTGCTCTGCTGACAAGAACCCCCACTTCATTACACCTTAAATATCCTAGGAAAGAGAAAAATGGATAAAGAAGTTGTGGTCCTCATGTACAGTGGAATATCACTCAGCCAGGAAATCAACGTCATAAGGCTAGTAGCAGCACAATGAGTGGATTTAGGTACTACGATTCTAAGTGAAATAAGTCACACAGAAAAAGACACTTATCATAAGATATCACTTCTAGAGGGAATGTAAAACCGCTACACTTGAACTGAATTACAAAACAGAACAGAGTCACAGGTTTAGGAAACACACTATGGCTGCTGAACGGGAAAGGTGAGGTGGGGTGATGCATAAAACAAGGGTTTCAAATTAGCTCAGATACCGTTCCATAAACCCAATATGTAAGAGACAAGACCTATTCCTTTTTCAGTGAACTGGACTCAACACCCCCTATTCACCGCACAAGAATATATCTGACTAGGAAGAATCTTCAAACCTATGTATTGATATCTCTCCGTAAGTGAGTCAAGGGGGTGTAAAGCGGCATAAACACAGCTGTGAAAAGCAGCTAAACCCCATTATAAAAATAAATTACTTTTCAAAACCCGTGAAACAAAGACAGTGAAAGAGAGAGAAATTCTTACAAAATTCGTTCAGGGGCTGTGATGCAACCTGGATTGACCATATCTAGACCCACAGCTGATTGAGACATAAGGGTGGACACTCTTGGGGCTGAGAGGTTCGGTGAGGTTGGGTGAGCCAACGCAGACCCTTTCAAGTAATACTGCATGGTACCCATCCCATGGGTCCCAAATCTCCAGGTTCAAGGGCATCTTCCTACGTCGAAAACAGGCATGAGAAACCCAGAAGATGGTACACCGTGTGATCGGGAAAGGTTTCTAAAACGCACCTCATTTCTCATCTCCTTTGCTCGGGTTCGCCATTCCAGCCGATTTACTAGCCATCTCCCTCCTTGGAGAATCAGCACCTTTAACCTCCTGTTCCGTACAGGTTGCAATTTGTCCTGAGGATGAACGGGAAGAGGGGGAACCAATGAGAGACTAGCTCTAGGTTTTGGGACAGGCACAGGTCACTCTATTTTCCCATCAGGAAGAAGAATTAAGCACAAGCTCAGCCTGCCCCCCAGAACGAGAAGAGGGCCTGAAGCAATCCTGCGCTTTTGCGGCCAGCTCCCAAAAAAGCGAGTTGAAAAATGGAGCTCAGGGGCACTGCAATTCACAAACCTGCAGAGTTTTAAATGATACCTCTCGTCCACAAATATATTAAGGGAAGGCAACGAAGAGGCTTTGAAAGCAAGGCAGAATTGCAGGAAACAGATTTCAGGAGGTAGATTCGAATCGCCTTGAAAGCACATGAAAAGCGGCAAAACGTGGACAATGATGCCCTTGGCCAAAAAGGGCGTATGCGTTTTTTCCTGAATATATTCAGGAAAAAACGCATACGCCCTTTTTGGCCAACCAAGCAACCTGGAAAGGCCAATCAGCGCTCCAAAGAAGTCTCGCTTCCCAGCGGGCAAAAGGGCCATGCGGAAAAAAGTGTCCAAACCAGAAATGCAGGACCGGCCATGGAGAAATGGGAGCCTTGCTACGCTGATGGGTGGGATGTAAATTGCCAACAGCCACTCTGGAGAAGTGTACGGTGTGTTCTGAAACATCTAAAAAACACAGCTTGGAGAGCATAGGGCACTTCCACTCATGGGCGTATAAATTGGGAAAACTAAAAATCAGCAAGACACAGGCACCCCAAAGTTTAGGGCTGCTCTGTTGACAAGAACCCCCACTTCATTACACCTTAAATATCCTAGGAAAGAGAAAAATGGATAAAGAAGTTGGGGTCCTCATGTACAGTGGAATATCACTCAGCCAGGAAATCAACGTCATAAGGCTAGTAGCAGCACGATGAGTGGATTTAGGTACGACGATTCTAAGTGAAATAAGTCACACAGAAAAAGACACTTATCATAAGATATCACTTCTAGAGGGAATGTAGAACCGCTACACTTGAACTGAATTACAAAACAGAACAGAGTCACAGGTTTAGGAAACACACTATGGCTGCTGAACGGGAAAGGTGAGGTGGGGTGATGCATAAAACAAGGGTTTCAAATTAGCTCAGATACCGTTCCATAAACCCAATATGTAAGAGACAAGACCTATTCCTTTTTCAGTGAACTGGACTCAACACCCCCTATTCACCGCACAAGAATATATCTGACTAGGAAGAATCTTCAAACCTATGTATTGATCTCTCTCTGTAAGTGAGTCAAGGGGGTGTAAAGCGGCATAAACACAGCCGTGAAAAGCAGCTAAACCCCATTATAAAAATAAATTACTTTTCAAAACCCGTGAAACAAAGACAGTGAAAGAGAGAGAAATTCTTACAAAATTCGTTCAGGGGCTGTGATGCAACCTGGATTGACCATATCTAGACCCACAGCTGATTGAGACATAAGGGTGGACACTCTTGGGGCTGAGAGGTTCGGTGAGGTTGGGTGAGCCAACGCAGACCCTTTCAAGTAATACTGCATGGTACCCATCCCATGGGTCCCAAATCTCCAGGTTCAAGGGCATCTTCCTACGTCGAAAACAGGCATGAGAAACCCAGAAGATGGTACACCGTGTGATCGGGAAAGGTTTCTAAAACGCACCTCATTTCTCATCTCCTTGGCTCGGGTTCGCCATTCCAGCCGATTTACTAGCCATCTCCCTCCTTGGAGAATCAGCACCTTTAACCTCCTGTTCCGTACAGGTTGCAATTTGTCCTGAGGATGAACGGGAAGAGGGAGAACCAATGAGAGACTAGCTCTAGGTGTTGGGACAGGCACAGGTCACTCTATTTTCCCATCAGGAAGAAGAATTAAGCACAAGCTCAGCCTGCCCCCCAGAACCAGAAGAGGGCCTGAAGCAATCCTGCGCTTTTGCGGCCAGCTCCAAAAAAGCGAGTTGAAAAATGGAGCTCAGGGGCACTGCAATTCACAAACCTGCAGAGTTTTAAATGATACCTCTCGTCCACGAATATATTAAGGGAAGGCAACGAAGAGGCTTTGAAAGCAAGGCAGAATTGCAGGAAACAGATTTCAGGAGGTAGATTCGAATCGCCTTGAAAGCACATGAAAAGCGGCAAAACGTGGACAATGATGCCCTTGGCCAAAAAGGGCGTATGCGTTTTTTCCTGAATATATTCAGGAAAAAACGCATACGCCCTTTTTGGCCAACCAAGCAACCTGGAAAGTCCAATCAGCGGTCCAAAGAAGTCTCGCTTCCCAGCGGGCAAAAGGGCCATGCGGAAAAAAGTGTCCAAACCAGAAATGCAGGACCGGCCATGGAGAAATGGGAGCCTTGCTACGCTGATGGGTGGGATGTAAATTGCCAACAGCCACTCTGGAGAAGTGTACGGTGTGTTCTGAAACATCTAAAAAACACAGCTTGGAGAGCATAGGGCACTTCCACTCATGGGCGTATAAATTGGGAAAACTAAAAATCAGCAAGACACAGGCACCCCAAAGTTTAGGGCTGCTCTGTTGACAAGAACCCCCACTTCATTACACCTTAAATATCCTAGGAAAGCGAAAAATGGATAAAGAAGTTGTGATCCTCATGTACAATGGAATATCACTCAGCCATGAAATCCACGTCATAAGGCTAGTAGCAGCACGATGAGTGGATTTAGGTACGACGATTCTAAGTGAAATAAGTCACACAGAAAAAGACACTTATCATAAGATATCAATTAGAGAGGGAATGTAAAAACCGCTACACTTGAACTGAATTACAAAACAGAACAGAGTCACACGTTTAGGAAACACACTATGGCTGCTGAACGGGAAAGGTGAGGTGGGGTGATGCATAAAACAAGGGTTTCAAATTAGCTCAGATACCGTTCCATAAACCCAATATGTAAGAGACAAGACCTATTCCTTTTTCAGTGAACTGGACTCAACACCCCCTATTCACCGCACAAGAATATATCTGACTAGGAAGAATCTTCAAACCTATGTATTGATATCTCTCCGTAAGTGAGTCAAGGGGGTGTAAAGCGGCATAAACACAGCCGTGAAAAGCAGCTAAACCCCATTATAAAAATAAATTACTTTTCAAAACCCGTGAAACAAAGACAGTGAAAGAGAGAGAAATTCTTACAAAATTCGTTCAGGGGCTGTGATGCAACCTGGATTGACCATATCTAGACCCACAGCTGATTGAGACATAAGGGTGGACACTCTTGGGGCTGAGAGGTTCGGTGAGGTTGGGTGAGCCAACGCAGACCCTTTCAAGTAATACTGCATGGTACCCATCCCATGGGTCCCAAATCTCCAGGTTCAAGGGCATCTTCCTACGTCGAAAACAGGCATGAGAAACCCAGAAGATGGTACACCGTGTGATCGGGAAAGGTTTCTAAAACGCACCTCATTTCTCATCTCCTTGGCTCGGGTTCGCCATTCCAGCCGATTTACTAGCCATCTCCCTCCTTGGAGAATCAGCACCTTTAACCTCCTGTTCCGTACAGGTTGCAATTTGTCCTGAGGATAAACGGGAAGAGGGGGAACCAATGAGAGACTAGCTCTAGGTGTTGGGACAGGCACAGGTCACTCTATTTTCCCATCAGGAAGAAGAATTAAGCACAAGCTCAGCCTGCCCCCCAGAACGAGAAGAGGGTCTGAAGCAATCCTGCGCTTTTGCGGCCAGCTCCCAAAAAAGCGAGTTGAAAAATGGAGCTCAGGGGCACTGCAATTCACAAACCTGCAGAGTTTTAAATGATACCTCTCGTCCACGAATATATTAAGGAAAGGCAACGAAGAAGCTTTGAAAGCAAGGCAGAATTGCAGGAAACAGATTTCAGGAGGTAGATTCGAATCGCCTTGAAAGCACATGAAAAGCGGCAAAACGTGGACAATGATGCCCTTGGCCAAAAAGGGCGTATGCGTTTTTTCCTGAATATATTCAGGAAAAAACGCATACGCCCTTTTTGGCCAACCAAGCAACCTGGAAAGGCCAATCAGCGCTCCAAAGAAGTCTCGCTTCCCAGCGGGCAAAAGGGCCATGCGGAAAAAAGTGTCCAAACCAGAAATGCAGGACCGGCCATGGAGAAATGGGAGCCTTGCTACGCTGATGGGTGGGATGTAAATTGCCAACAGCCACTCTGGAGAAGTGTACGGTGTGTTCTGAAACATCTAAAAAACACAGCTTGGAGAGCATAGGGCACTTCCACTCATGGGCGTATAAATTGGGAAAACTAAAAATCAGCAAGACACAGGCACCCCAAAGTTTAGGGCTGCTCTGTTGACAAGAACCCCCACTTCATTACACCTTAAATATCCTAGGAAAGAGAAAAATGGATAAAGAAGTTGTGGTCCTCATGTACAGTGGAATATCACTCAGCCAGGAAATCAACGTCATAAGGCTAGTAGCAGCACGATGAGTGGATTTAGGTACGACGATTCTAAGTGAAATAAGTCACACAGAAAAAGACACTTATCATAAGATATCACTTCTAGAGGGAATGTAAAACCGCTACACTTGAACTGAATTTCAAAACAGAACAGAGTCACAGGTTTAGTAAACACACTATGGCTGCTGAACGGGAAAGGTGAGGTGGGGTGATGCATAAAACAAGGGTTTCAAATTAGCTCAGATACCGTTCCATAAACCCAATATGTAAGAGACAAGACCTATTCCTTTTTCAGTGAACTGGACTCAACACCCCCTATTCACCGCACAAGAATATATCTGACTAGGAAGAATCTTCAAACCTATGTATTGATATCTCTCCGTAAGTGAGTCAAGGGGGTGTAAAGCGGCATAAACACAGCTGTGAAAAGCAGCTAAACCCCATTATAAAAATAAATTACTTTTCAAAACCCGTGAAACAAAGACAGTGAAAGAGAGAGAAATTCTTACAAAATTCGTTCAGGGGCTGTGATGCAACCTGGATTGACCATATCTGGACCCACAGCTGATTGAGACATAAGGGTGGACACTCTTGGGGCTGAGAGGTTCGGTGAGGTTGGGTGAGCCAACGCAGACCCTTTCAAGTAATACTGCATGGTACCCATCCCATGGGTCCCAAATCTCCAGGTTCAAGGGCATCTTCCTACGTCGAAAACAGGCATGAGAAACCCAGAAGATGGTACACCGTGTGATCCGGAAAGGTTTCTAAAACGCACCTCATTTCTCATCTCCTTGGCTCGGGTTCGCCATTCCAGCCGATTTACTAGCCATCTCCCTCCTTGGAGAATCAGCACCTTTAACCTCCTGTTCCGTACAGGTTGCAATTTGTCCTGAGGATGAACGGGAAGAGGGGGAACCAATGAGAGACTAGCTCTAGGTGTTGGGACAGGCACAGGTCACTCTATTTTCCCATCAGGAAGAAGAATTAAGCACAAGCTCAGCCTGCCCCCCAGAACGAGAAGAGGGCCTGAAGCAATCCTGCGCTTTTGCGGCCAGCTCCCAAAAAAGCGAGTTGAAAAATGGAGCTCAGGGGCACTGCAATTCACAAACCTGCAGAGTTTTAAATGATACCTCTCATCCACAAATATATTAAGGGAAGGCAACGAAGAGGCTTTGAAAGCAAGGCCGAATTGCAGGAAACAGATTTCAGGAGGTAGATTCGAATCGCCTTGAAAGCACATGAAAAGCGGCAAAACGTGGACAATGATGCCCTTGGCCAAAAAGGGCGTATGCGTTTTTTCCTGAATATATTCAGGAAAAAACGCATACGCCCTTTTTGGCCAACCAAGCAACCTGGAAAGGCCAATCAGCGCTCCAAAGAAGTCTCGCTTCCCAGCGGGCAAAAGGGCCATGCGGAAAAAAGTGTCCAAACCAGAAATGCAGGACCGGCCATGGAGAAATGGGAGCCTTGCTACGCTGATGGGTGGGATGTAAATTGCCAACAGCCACTCTGGAGAAGTGTACGGTGTGTTCTGAAACATCTAAAAAACACAGCTTGGAGAGCATAGGGCACTTCCACTCATGGGCGTATAAATTGGGAAAACTAAAAATCAGCAAGACACAGGCACCCCAAAGTTTAGGGCTGCTCTGTTGACAAGAACCCCCACTTCATTACACCTTAAATATCCTAGGAAAGAGAAAAATGGATAAAGAAGTTGGGGTCCTCATGTACAATGGAATATCACTCAGCCAGGAAATCAACGTCATAAGGCTAGTAGCAGCACGATGAGTGGATTTAGGTACGACGATTCTAAGTGAAATAAGTCACACAGAAAAAGACACTTATCATAAGATATCACTTCTAGAGGGAATGTAGAACCGCTCAACTTGAACTGAATTACAAAACAGAACAGAGTCACAGGTTTAGGAAACACACTATGGCTGCTGAACGGGAAAGGTGAGGTTGGGTGATGCATAAAACAAGGGTTTCAAATTAGCTCAGATACCGTTCCATAAACCCAATATGTAAGAGACAAGACCTATTCCTTTTTCAGTGAACTGGACTCAACACCCCCTATTCACCGCACAAGAATATATCTGACTAGTAAGAATCTTCAAACCTATGTATTGATATCTCTCTGTAAGTGAGTCAAGGGGTTGTAAAGCGGCATAAACACAGCCGTGAAAAGCAGCTAAACCCCATTATAAAAATAAATTACTTTTCAAAACCCGTGAAACAAAGGCAGTGAAAGAGAGAGCAATTCTTAGAAAATTCGTTCAGGGGCTGTGATGCAACCTGGATTGACCATATCTAGACCCACAGCTGATTGAGACATAAGGGTGGACACTCTTGGGGCTGAGAGGTTCGGTGAGGTTGGGTGAGCCAACGCAGACCCTTTCAAGTAATACTGCATGGTACCCATCCCATGGGTCCCAAATCTCCAGGTTCAAGGGCATCTTCCTACGTCGAAAACAGGCATGAGAAACCCAGAAGATGGTACACTGTGTGATCCGGAAAGGTTTCTAAAACGCACCTCATTTCTCATCTCCTTGGCTCGGGTTCGCCATTCCAGCCGATTTACTAGCCATCTCCCTCCTTGGAGAATCAGCACCTTTAACCTCCTGTTCCGTACAGGTTGCAATTTGTCCTGAGGATGAACGGGAAGAGGGGGAACCAATGAGAGACTAGCTCTAGGTGTTGGGACAGGCACAGGTCACTCTATTTTCCCATCAGGAAGAAGAATTAAGCACAAGCTCAGCCTGCCCCCCAGAACGAGAAGAGGGCCTGAAGCAATCCTGCGCTTTTGTGGCCAGCTCCCAAAAAAGCGAGTTGAAAAATGGAGCTCAGGGGCACTGCAATTCACAAACCTGCAGAGTTTTAAATGATACCTCTCGTCCACAAATATATTAAGGGAAGGCAACGAAGAGGCTTTGAAAGCAAGGCAGAATTGCAGGAAACAGATTTCAGGAGGTAGATTCGAATCGCCTTGAAAGCACATGAAAAGCGGCAAAACGTGGACAATGATGCCCTTGGCCAAAAAGGGCGTATGCGTTTTTTCCTGAATATATTCAGGAAAAAACGCATACGCCCTTTTTGGCCAACCAAGCAACCTGGAAAGGCCAATCAGCGCTCCAAAGAAGTCTCGCTTCCCAGCGGGCAAAAGGGCCATGCGGAAAAAAGTGTCCAACCCAGAAATGCAGGACCGGCCATGGAGAAATGGGAGCCTTGCTACGCTGATGGGTGGGATGTAAATTGCCAACAGCCACTCTGGAGAAGTGTACGGTGTGTTCTGAAACATCTAAAAAACACAGCTTGGAGAGCATAGGGCACTTCCACTCATGGGCGTATAAATTGGGAAAACTAAAAATCAGCAAGACACAGGCACCCCAAAGTTTAGGGCTGCTCTGTTGACAAGAACCCCCACTTCATTACACCTTAAATATCCTAGGAAAGCGAAAAATGGATAAAGAAGTTGTGGTCCTCATGTACAGTGGAATATCACTCAGCCAGGAAATCAACGTCATAAGGCTAGTAGCAGCACGATGAGTGGATTTAGGTACGACGATTCTAAGTGAAATAAGTCACACAGAAAAAGACACTTATCATAAGATATCACTTCTAGAGGAATGTAAAACCGCTACACTTGAACTGAATTACAAAACAGAACAGAGTCACAGGTTTAGGAAACACACTATGGCTGCTGAACGGGAAAGGTGAGGTGGGGTGATGCATAAAACAAGGGTTTCAAATTAGCTCAGATACCGTTCCATAAACCCAATATGTAAGAGACAAGACCTATTCCTTTTTCAGTGAACTGGACTCAACACCCCCTATTCACCGCACAAGAATATATCTGACTAGGAAGAATCTTCAAACCTATGTATTGATATCTCTCCGTAAGTGAGTCAAGGGGGTGTAAAGCGGCATAAACACAGCCGTGAAAAGCAGCTAAACCCCATTATAAAAATAAATTACTTTTCAAAACCCGTGAAACAAAGACAGTGAAAGAGAGAGAAATTCTTACAAAATTCGTTCAGGGGCTGTGATGCAACCTGGATTGACCATATCTAGACCCACAGCTGATTGAGACATAAGGGTGGACACTCTTGGGGCTGAGAGGTTCGGTGAGGTTGGGTGAGCCAACGCAGACCCTTTCAAGTAATACTGCATGGTAGCCATCCCATGGGTCCCAAATCTCCAGGTTCAAGGGCATCTTCCTACATCGAAAACAGGCATGAGAAACCCAGAAGATGGTACACCGTGTGATCGGGAAAGGTTTCTAAAACGCACCTCATTTCTCATCTCCTTGGCTCGGGTTCGCCATTCCAGCCGATTTACTAGCCATCTCCCTCCTTGGAGAATCAGCACCTTTAACCTCCTGTTCCGTACAGGTTGCAATTTGTCCTGATGATGAACGGGAAGAGGGGGAACCAATGAGAGACTAGCTCTAGGTGTTGGGACAGGCACAGGTCACTCTATTTTCCCATCATGAAGAAGAATTAAGCACAAGCTCAGCCTGCCCCCCAGAACCAGAAGAGGGCCTGAAGCAATCCTGCGCTTTTGCGGCCAGCTCCCAAAAAAGCGAGTTGAAAAATGGAGCTCAGGGGCACTGCAATTCACAAACCTGCAGAGTTTTAAATGATACCTCTCGTCCACGAATATATTAAGGGAAGGCAACGAAGAGGCTTTGAAAGCAAGGCAGAATTGCAGGAAACAGATTTCAGGAGGTAGATTCGAATCGCCTTGAAAGCACATGAAAAGCGGCAAAACGTGGACAATGATGCCCTTGGCCAAAAAGGGCGTATGCGTTTTTTCCTGAATATATTCAGGAAAAAACGCATACGCCCTTTTTGGCCAACCAAGCAACCTGGAAAGGCCAATCAGCGCTCCAAAGAAGTCTCGCTTCCCAGCGGGCAAAAGGGCCATGCGGAAAAAAGTGTCCAAACCAGAAATGCAGGACCGGCCATGGAGAAATGGGAGCCTTGCTACGCTGATGGGTGGGATGTAAATTGCCAACAGCCACTCTGGAGAAGTGTACGGTGTGTTCTGAAACATCTAAAAAACACAGCTTGGAGAGCATAGGGCACTTCCACTCATGGGCGTATAAATTGGGAAAACTAAAAATCAGCAAGACACAGGCACCCCAAAGTTTAGGGCTGCTCTGTTGACAAGAACCCCCACTTCATTACACCTTAAATATCCTAGGAAAGAGAAAAATGGATAAAGAAGTTGTGGTCCTCATGTACAATGGAATATCACTCAGCCATGAAATCCACGTCATAAGGCTAGTAGCAGCACGATGAGTGGATTTAGGTACGACGATTCTAAGTGAAATAAGTCACACAGAAAAAGACACTTATCATAAGATATCACTTAGAGAGGGAATGTAAAAACCGCTACACTTGAACTGAATTACAAAACAGAACAGAGTCACAGGTTTAGGAAACACACTATGGCTGCTGAACGTGAAAGGTGAGGTGGGGTGATGCATAAAACAAGGGTTTCAAATTAGCTCAGATACCGTTCCATAAACCCAATATGTAAGAGACAAGACCTATTCCTTTTTCAGTGAACTGGACTCAACACCCCCTATTCACCGCACAAGAATATATCTGACTAGTAAGAATCTTCAAACCTATGTATTGATATCTCTCTGTAAGTGAGTCAAGGGGGTGTAAATCGGCATAAACACAGCCGTGAAAAGCAGCTAAACCCCATTATAAAAATAAATTACTTTTCAAAACCCGTGAAACAAAGACAGTGAAAGAGAGAGAAATTCTTACAAAATTCGTTCAGGGGCTGTGATGCAACCTGGATTGACCATATCTAGACCCACAGCTGATTGAGACATAAGGGTGGACACTCTTGGGGCTGAGAGGTTCGGTGAGGTTGGGTGAGCCAACGCAGACCCTTTCAAGTAATACTGCATGGTACCCATCCCATGGGTCCCAAATCTCCAGGTTCAAGGGCATCTTCCTATGTCGAAAACAGGCATGAGAAACCCAGAAGATGGTACACCGTGTGATCGGGAAAGGTTTCTAAAACGCACCTCATTTCTCATCTCCTTTGCTCGGGTTCGCCATTCCAGCCGATTTACTAGCCATCTCCCTCCTTGGAGAATCAGCACCTTTAACCTCCTGTTCCGTACAGGTTGCAATTTGTCCTGAGGATGAACTGGAAGAGGGGGAACCAATGAGAGACTAGCTCTAGGTGTTGGGACAGGCACAGGTCACTCTATTTTCCCATCAGGAAGAAGAATTAAGCACAAGCTCAGCCTGCCCCCCAGAACGAGAAGAGGGCCTGAGGCAATCCTGCGCTTTTGCGGCCAGCTCCCAAAAAAGCGAGTTGAAAAATGGAGCTCAGGGGCACTGCAATTCACAAACCTGCAGAGTTTTAAATGATACCTCTCGTCCACAAATATATTAAGGGAAGGCAACGAAGAGGCTTTGAAAGCAAGGCAGAATTGCAGGAAACAGATTTCAGGAGGTAGATTCGAATCGCCTTGAAAGCACATGAAAAGCGGCAAAACGTGGACAATGATGCCCTTGGCCAAAAACGGCGTATGCGTTTTTTCCTGAATATATTCAGGAAAAAACGCATACGCCCTTTTTGGCCAACCAAGCAACCTGGAAAGGCCAATCAGCGCTCCAAAGAAGTCTCGCTTCCCAGCGGGCAAAAGGGCCATGGGGAAAAAAGTGTCCAAACCAGAAATGCAGGACCGGCCATGGAGAAATGGGAGCCTTGCTACGCTGATGGGTGGGATGTAAATTGCCAACAGCCACTCTGGAGAAGTGTACGGTGTGTTCTGAAACATCTAAAAAACACAGCTTGGAGAGCATAGGGCACTTCCACTCATGGGCGTATAAATTGGGAAAACTAAAAATCAGCAAGACACAGGCACCCCAAAGTTTAGGGCTGCTCTGTTGACAAGAACCCCCACTTCATTACACCTTAAATATCCTAGGAAAGAGAAAAATGGATAAAGAAGTTGTGGTCCTCATGTACAATGGAATATCACTCAGCCATGAAATCCACGTCATAAGGCTAGTAGCAGCACGATGAGTGGATTTAGGTACGACGATTCTAAGTGAAATAAGTCACACAGAAAAAGACACTTATCATAAGATATCACTTAGAGAGGGAATGTAAAAACCGCTACACTTGAACTGAATTACAAAACAGAACAGAGTCACAGGTTTAGGAAACACACTATGGCTGCTGAACGTGAAAGGTGAGGTGGGGTGATGCATAAAACAAGGGTTTCAAATTAGCTCAGATACCGTTCCATAAACCCAATATGTAAGAGACAAGACCTATTCCTTTTTCAGTGAACTGGACTCAACACCCCCTATTCACCGCACAAGAATATATCTGACTAGGAAGAATCTTCAAACCTATGTATTGATATCTCTCTGTAAGTGAGTCAAGGGGGTGTAAAGCGGCATAAACACAGCCGTGAAAAGCAGCTAAACCCCATTATAAAAATAAATTACTTTTCAAAACCCGTGAAACAAAGACAGTGAAAGAGAGAGAAATTCTTACAAAATTCGTTCAGGGGCTGTGATGCAACCTGGATTGACCATATCTAGACCCACAGCTGATTGAGACATAAGGGTGGACACTCTTGGGGCTGAGAGGTTCGGTGAGGTTGGGTGAGCCAACGCAGACCCTTTCAAGTAATACTGCATGGTACCCATCCCATGGGTCCCAAATCTCCAGGTTCAAGGGCATCTTCCTATGTCGAAAACAGGCATGAGAAACCCAGAAGATGGTACACCGTGTGATCGGGAAAGGTTTCTAAAACGCACCTCATTTCTCATCTCCTTTGCTCGGGTTCGCCATTCCAGCCGATTTACTAGCCATCTCCCTCCTTGGAGAATCAGCACCTTTAACCTCCTGTTCCGTACAGGTTGCAATTTGTCCTGAGGATGAACTGGAAGAGGGGGAACCAATGAGAGACTAGCTCTAGGTGTTGGGACAGGCACAGGTCACTCTATTTTCCCATCAGGAAGAAGAATTAAGCACAAGCTCAGCCTGCCCCCCAGAACGAGAAGAGGGCCTGAGGCAATCCTGCGCTTTTGCGGCCAGCTCCCAAAAAAGCGAGTTGAAAAATGGAGCTCAGAGGCACTGCAATTCACAAACCTGCAGAGTTTTAAATGATACCTCTCGTCCACAAATATATTAAGGGAAGGCAACGAAGAGGCTTTGAAAGCAAGGCAGAATTGCAGGAAACAGATTTCAGGAGGTAGATTCGAATCGCCTTGAAAGCACATGAAAAGCGGCAAAACGTGGACAATGATGCCCTTGGCCAAAAAGGGCGTATGCGTTTTTTCCTGAATATATTCAGGAAAAAACGCATACGCCCTTTTTGGCCAACCAAGCAACCTGGAAAGGCCAATCAGCGCTCCAAAGAAGTCTCGCTTCCCAGCGGGCAAAAGGGCCATGCGGAAAAAAGTGTCCAAACCAGAAATGCAGGACCGGCCATGGAGAAATGGGAGCCTTGCTACGCTGATGGGTGGGATGTAAATTGCCAACAGCCACTCTGGAGAAGTGTACGGTGTGTTCTGAAACATCTAAAAAACACAGCTTGGAGAGCATAGGGCACTTCCACTCATGGGCGTATAAATTGGGAAAACTAAAAATCAGCAAGACACAGGCACCCCAAAGTTTAGGGCTGCTCTGTTGACAAGAACCCCCACTTCATTACACCTTAAATATCCTAGGAAAGCGAAAAATGGATAAAGAAGTTGTGATCCTCATGTACAATGGAATATCACTCAGCCATGAAATCCACGTCATAAGGCTAGTAGCAGCACGATGAGTGGATTTAGGTACGACGATTCTAAGTGAAATAAGTCACACAGAAAAAGACACTTATCATAAGATATCACTTCTAGAGGGAATGTAGAACCGCTACACTTGAACTGAATTACAAAACAGAACAGAGTCACAGGTTTAGGAAACACACTATGGCTGTTGAACGGGAAAGGTGAGGTGGGGTGATGCATAAAACAAGGGTTTCAAATTAGCTCAGATACCGTTCCATAAACCCAATATGTAAGAGACAAGACCTATTCCTTTTTCAGTGAACTGGACTCAACACCCCCTATTCACCGCACAAGAATATATCTGACTAGTAAGAATCTTCAAACCTATGTATTGATATCTCTCTGTAAGTGAGTCAAGGGGGTGTAAAGCGGCATAAACACAGCCGTGAAAAGCAGCTAAACCCCATTATAAAAATAAATTACTTTTCAAAACCCGTGAAACAAAGACAGTGAAAGAGAGAGAAATTCTTACAAAATTCGTTCAGGGGCTGTGATGCAACCTGGATTGACCATATCTAGACCCACAGCTGATTGAGACATAAGGGTGGACACTCTTGGGGCTGAGAGGTTCGGTGAGGTTGGGTGAGCCAACGCAGACCCTTTCAAGTAATACTGCATGGTACCCATCCCATGGGTCCCAAATCTCCAGGTTCAAGGGCATCTTCCTACGTCGAAAACAGGCATGAGAAACCCAGAAGATGGTACACCGTGTGATCGGGAAAGGTTTCTAAAACGCACCTCATTTCTCATCTCCTTTGCTCGGGTTCGCCATTCCAGCCGATTTACTAGCCATCTCCCTCCTTGGAGAATCAGCACCTTTAACCTCCTGTTCCGTACAGGTTGCAATTTGTCCTGAGGATGAACGGGAAGAGGGGGAACCAATGAGAGACTAGCTCTAGGTGTTGGGACAGGCACAGGTCACTCTATTTTCCCATCAGGAAGAAGAATTAAGCACAAGCTCAGCCTGCACCCCAGAACCAGAAGAGGGCCTGAAGCAATCCTGCGCTTTTGCGGCCAGCTCCCGAAAAAGCGAGTTGAAAAATGGAGCTCACGGGCACTGCAATTCACAAACCTGCAGAGTTTTAAATGATACCTCTCGTCCACAAATATATTAAGGGAAGGCAACGAAGAGGCTTTGAAAGCAAGGCAGAATTGCAGGAAACAGATTTCAGGAGGTAGATTCGAATCGCCTTGAAAGCACATGAAAAGCGGCAAAACGTGGACAATGATGCCCTTGGCCAAAAAGGGCGTATGCGTTTTTTCCTGAATATATTCAGGAAAAAACGCATACGCCCTTTTTGGCCAACCAAGCAACCTGGAAAGGCCAATCAGCGCTCCAAAGAAGTCTCGCTTCCCAGCGGGCAAAAGGGCCATGCGGAAAAAAGTGTCCAAACCAGAAATGCAGGACCGGCCATGGAGAAATGGGAGCCTTGCTACGCTGATGGGTGGGATGTAAATTGCCAACAGCCACTCTGGAGAAGTGTACGGTGTGTTCTGAAACATCTAAAAAACACAGCTTGGAGAGCATAGGGCACTTCCACTCATGGGCGTATAAATTGGGAAAACTAAAAATCAGCAAGACACAGGCACCCCAAAGTTTAGGGCTGCTCTGTTGACAAGAACCCCCACTTCATTACACCTTAAATATCCTAGGAAAGAGAAAAATGGATAAAGAAGTTGTGGTCCTCATGTACAATGGAATATCACATAGCCAGGAAATCAACGTCATAAGGCTAGTAGCAGCACGATGAGTGGATTTAGGTACGACGATTCTAAGTGAAATAAGTCACACAGAAAAAGACACTTATCATAAGATATCACTTATAGAGGGAATGTAAAACCGCTACACTTGAACTGAATTACAAAACAGAACAGAGTCACAGGTTTAGGAAACACACTATGGCTGCTGAACGGGAAAGGTGAGGTGGGGTGATGCATAAAACAAGGGTTTCAAATTAGCTCAGATACCGTTCCATAAACCCAATATGTAAGAGACAAGACCTATTCCTTTTTCAGTGAACTGGACTCAACACCCCCTATTCACCGCACAAGAATATATCTGACTAGTAAGAATCTTCAAACCTATGTATTGATATCTCTCTGTGAGTGAGTCAAGGGGGTGTAAAGCGGCATAAACACAGCCGTGAAAAGCAGCTAAACCCCATTATAAAAATAAATTACTTTTCAAAACCCGTGAAACAAAGACAGTGAAAGAGAGAGAAATTCTTACAAAATTCGTTCAGGGGCTGTGATGCAACCTGGATTGACCATATCTAGACCCACAGCTGATTGAGACATAAGGGAGGACACTCTTGGGGCTGAGAGGTTCGGTGAGGTTGGGTGAGCCAACGCAGACCCTTTCAAGTAATACTGCATGGTACCCATCCCATGGGTCCCAAATCTCCAGGTTCAAGGGCATCTTCCTATGTCGAAAACAGGCATGAGAAACCCAGAAGATGGTACACCGTGTGATCGGGAAAGGTTTCTAAAACGCACCTCATTTCTCATCTCCTTTGCTCGGGTTCGCCATTCCAGCCGATTTACTAGCCATCTCCCTCCTTGGAGAATCAGCACCTTTAACCTCCTGTTCCGTACAAGTTGCAATTTGTCCTGAGGATGAACGAGAAGAGGGGGAACCAATGAGAGACTAGCTCTAGGTGTTGGGACAGGCACAGGTCACTCTATTTTCCCATCAGGAAGAAGAATTAAGCACAAGCTCAGCCTGCACCCCAGAACCAGAAGAGGGCCTGAAGCAATCCTGCGCTTTTGCGGCCAGCTCCCAAAAAAGCGAGTTGAAAAATGGAGCTCAGGGGCACTGCAATTCACAAACCTGCAGAGTTTTAAATGATACCTCTCGTCCACAAATATATTAAGGGAAGGCAACGAAGAGGCTTTGAAAGCAAGGCAGAATTGCAGGAAACAGATTTCAGGAGGTAGATTCGAATCGCCTTGAAAGCACATGAAAAGCGGCAAAACGTGGACAATGATGCCCTTGGCCAAAAAGGGCGTATGCGTTTTTTCCTGAATATATTCAGGAAAAAACGCATATGCCCTTTTTGGCCAACCAAGCAACCTGGAAAGGCCAATCAGCGCTCCAAAGAAGTCTCGCTTCCCAGCGGGCAAAAGGGCCATGCGGAAAAAAGTGTCCAAACCAGAAATGCAGGACCGGCCATGGAGAAATGGGAGCCTTGCTACGCTGATGGGTGGGATGTAAATTGCCAACAGCCACTCTGGAGAAGTGTACGGTGTGTTCTGAAACATCTAAAAAACACAGCTTGGAGAGAATAGGGCACTTCCACTCATGGGCGTATAAATTGGGAAAACTAAAAATCAGCAAGACACAGGCACCCCAAAGTTTAGGGCTGCTCTGTTGACAAGAACCCCCACTTCATTACACCTTAAATATCCTAGGAAAGAGAAAAATGGATAAAGAAGTTGTGGTCCTCATGTACAATGGAATATCACTCAGCCATGAAATCAACGTCATAAGGCTAGTAGCAGCACGATGAGTGGATTTAGGTACGATGATTCTAAGTGAAATAAGTCACAAAAAGACACTTATCCTAAGATATCACTTAGAGAGGGAATGTAAAAACCGCTACACTTGAACTGAATTACAAAACAGAACAGAGTCACACGTTTAGGAAACACACTATGGCTGCTGAACGGGAAAGGTGAGGTGGGGTGATGCATAAAACAAGGGTTTCAAATTAGCTCAGATACCGTTCCATAAACCCAATATGTAAGAGACAAGACCTATTCCTTTTTCAGTGAACTGGACTCAACACCCCCTATTCACCGCACAAGAATATATCTGACTAGGAAGAATCTTCAAACCTATGTATTGATATCTCTCTGTGAGTCAAGGGGGTGTAAAGCGGCATAAACACAGCCGTGAAAAGCAGCTAAACCCCATTATAAAAATAAATTACTTTTCAAAACCCGTGAAACAAAGACAGTGAAAGAGAGAGAAATTCTTACAAAATTCGTTCAGGGGCTGTGATGCAACCTGGATTGACCATATCTAGACCCACAGCTGATTGAGACATAAGGGTGGACACTCTTGGGGCTGAGAGGTTCGGTGAGGTTGGGTGAGCCAACGCAGACCCTTTCAAGTAATACTGCATGGTACCCATCCCATGGGTCCCAAATCTCCAGGTTCAAGGGCATCTTCCTACGTCGAAAACAGGCATGAGAAACCCAGAAGATGGTACACCGTGTGATCGGGAAAGGTTTCTAAAACGCACCTCATTTCTCATCTCCTTTGCTCGGGTTCGCCATTCCAGCCGATTTACTAGCCATCTCCCTCCTTGGAGAATCAGCACCTTTAACCTCCTGTTCCGTACAGGTTGCAATTTGTCCTGAGGATGAACGGGAAGAGGGGGAACCAATGAGAGACTAGCTCTAGGTGTTGGGACAGGCACAGGTCACTCTATTTTCCCATCAGGAAGAAGAATTAAGCACAAGCTCAGCCTGCACCCCAGAACCAGAAGAGGGCCTGAAGCAATCCTGCGCTTTTGCGGCCAGCTCCCGAAAAAGCAAGTTGAAAAATGGAGCTCAGGGGCACTGCAATTCACAAACCTGCAGAGTTTTAAATGATACCTCTCGTCCACAAATATATTAAGGGAAGGCAACGAAGAGGCTTTGAAAGCAAGGCAGAATTGCAGGAAACAGATTTCAGGAGGTAGATTCGAATCGCCTTGAAAGCACATGAAAAGCGGCAAAACGTGGACAATGATGCCCTTGGCCAAAAAGGGCGTATGCGTTTTTTCCTGAATATATTCAGGAAAAAACGCATACGCCCTTTTTGGCCAACCAAGCAACCTGGAAAGGCCAATCAGCGCTCCAAAGAAGTCTCGCTTCCCAGCGGGCAAAAGGGCCATGCGGAAAAAAGTGTCCAAACGAGAAATGCAGGACCGGCCATGGAGAAATGGGAGCCTTGCTACGCTGATGGGTGGGATGTAAATTGCCAACAGCCACTCTGGAGAAGTGTACGGTGTGTTCTGAAACATCTAAAAAACACAGCTTGGAGAGCATAGGGCACTTCCACTCATGGGCGTATAAATTGGGAAAACTAAAAATCAGCAAGACACAGGCACCCCAAAGTTTAGGGCTGCTCTGTTGACAAGAACCCCCACTTCATTACACCTTAAATATCCTAGGAAAGAGAAAAATGGATAAAGAAGTTGTGGTCCTCATGTACAATGGAATATCACATAGCCAGGAAATCAACGTCATAAGGCTAGTAGCAGCACGATGAGTGGATTTAGGTACGACGATTCTAAGTGAAATAAGTCACACAGAAAAAGACACTTATCATAAGATATCACTTATAGAGGGAATGTAAAACCGCTACACTTGAACTGAATTACAAAACAGAACAGAGTCACAGGTTTAGGAAACACACTATGGCTGCTGAACGGGAAAGGTGAGGTGGGGTGATGCATAAAACAAGGGTTTCAAATTAGCTCAGATACCGTTCCATAAACCCAATATGTAAGAGACAAGACCTATTCCTTTTTCAGTGAACTGGACTCAACACCCCCTATTCACCGCACAAGAATATATCTGACTAGTAAGAATCTTCAAACCTATGTATTGATATCTCTCTGTGAGTGAGTCAAGGGGGTGTAAAGCGGCATAAACACAGCCGTGAAAAGCAGCTAAACCCCATTATAAAAATAAATTACTTTTCAAAACCCGTGAAACAAAGACAGTGAAAGAGAGAGAAATTCTTACAAAATTCGTTCAGGGGCTGTGATGCAACCTGGATTGACCATATCTAGACCCACAGCTGATTGAGACATAAGGGAGGACACTCTTGGGGCTGAGAGGTTCGGTGAGGTTGGGTGAGCCAACGCAGACCCTTTCAAGTAATACTGCATGGTACCCATCCCATGGGTCCCAAATCTCCAGGTTCAAGGGCATCTTCCTATGTCGAAAACAGGCATGAGAAACCCAGAAGATGGTACACCGTGTGATCGGGAAAGGTTTCTAAAACGCACCTCATTTCTCATCTCCTTTGCTCGGGTTCGCCATTCCAGCCGATTTACTAGCCATCTCCCTCCTTGGAGAATCAGCACCTTTAACCTCCTGTTCCGTACAAGTTGCAATTTGTCCTGAGGATGAACGAGAAGAGGGGGAACCAATGAGAGACTAGCTCTAGGTGTTGGGACAGGCACAGGTCACTCTATTTTCCCATCAGGAAGAAGAATTAAGCACAAGCTCAGCCTGCACCCCAGAACCAGAAGAGGGCCTGAAGCAATCCTGCGCTTTTGCGGCCAGCTCCCAAAAAAGCGAGTTGAAAAATGGAGCTCAGGGGCACTGCAATTCACAAACCTGCAGAGTTTTAAATGATACCTCTCGTCCACAAATATATTAAGGGAAGGCAACGAAGAGGCTTTGAAAGCAAGGCAGAATTGCAGGAAACAGATTTCAGGAGGTAGATTCGAATCGCCTTGAAAGCACATGAAAAGCGGCAAAACGTGGACAATGATGCCCTTGGCCAAAAAGGGCGTATGCGTTTTTTCCTGAATATATTCAGGAAAAAACGCATATGCCCTTTTTGGCCAACCAAGCAACCTGGAAAGGCCAATCAGCGCTCCAAAGAAGTCTCGCTTCCCAGCGGGCAAAAGGGCCATGCGGAAAAAAGTGTCCAA
The DNA here is from genome assembly GCF_949987535.1 of Balaenoptera acutorostrata. Taxonomy (NCBI): domain Eukaryota; kingdom Metazoa; phylum Chordata; class Mammalia; order Artiodactyla; family Balaenopteridae; genus Balaenoptera; species Balaenoptera acutorostrata. The sequence continues at coordinate 119,595 of NW_026646193.1, forward strand.
ACCAGAAATGCAGGACCGGCCATGGAGAAATGGGAGCCTTGCTACGCTGATGGGTGGGATGTAAATTGCCAACAGCCACTCTGGAGAAGTGTACGGTGTGTTCTGAAACATCTAAAAAACACAGCTTGGAGAGAATAGGGCACTTCCACTCATGGGCGTATAAATTGGGAAAACTAAAAATCAGCAAGACACAGGCACCCCAAAGTTTAGGGCTGCTCTGTTGACAAGAACCCCCACTTCATTACACCTTAAATATCCTAGGAAAGAGAAAAATGGATAAAGAAGTTGTGGTCCTCATGTACAATGGAATATCACTCAGCCATGAAATCAACGTCATAAGGCTAGTAGCAGCACGATGAGTGGATTTAGGTACGACGATTCTAAGTGAAATAAGTCACACCGAAAAAGACACTTATCCTAAGATATCACTTAGAGAGGGAATGTAAAAACCGCTACACTTGAACTGAATTACAAAACAGAACAGAGTCACACGTTTAGGAAACACACTATGGCTGCTGAACGGGAAAGGTGAGGTGGGGTGATGCATAAAACAAGGGTTTCAAATTAGCTCAGATACCGTTCCATAAACCCAATATGTAAGAGACAAGACCTATTCCTTTTTCAGTGAACTGGACTCAACACCCCCTATTCACCGCACAAGAATATATCTGACTAGTAAGAATCTTCAAACCTATGTATTGATATCTCTCTGTGAGTGAGTCAAGGGGGTGTAAAGCGGCATAAACACAGCCGTGAAAAGCAGCTAAACCCCATTATAAAAATAAATTACTTTTCAAAACCCGTGAAACAAAGACAGTGAAAGAGAGAGAAATTCTTACAAAATTCGTTCAGGGGCTGTGATGCAACCTGGATTGACCATATCTAGACCCACAGCTGATTGAGACATAAGGGTGGACACTCTTGGGGCTGAGAGGTTCGGTGAGGTTGGGTGAGCCAACGCAGACCCTTTCAAGTAATACTGCATGGTACCCATCCCATGGGTCCCAAATCTCCAGGTTCAAGGGCATCTTCCTACGTCGAAAACAGGCATGAGAAACCCAGAAGATGGTACACCGTGTGATCGGGAAAGGTTTCTAAAACGCACCTCATTTCTCATCTCCTTTGCTCGGGTTCGCCATTCCAGCCGATTTACTAGCCATCTCCCTCCTTGGAGAGTCAGCACCTTTAACCTCCTGTTCCGTACAGGTTGCAATTTGTCCTGAGGATGAACGAGAAGAGGGGGAACCAATGAGAGACTAGCTCTAGGTGTTGGGACAGGCACAGGTCACTCTATTTTCCCATCAGGAAGAAGAATTAAGCACAAGCTCAGCCTGCCCCCCAGAACGAGAAGAGGGCCTGAAGCAATCCTGCGCTTTTGCGGCCAGCTCCCAAAAAAGCGAGTTGAAAAATGGAGCTCAGGGGCACTGCAATTCACAAACCTGCAGAGTTTTAAATGATACCTCTCGTCCACAAATATATTAAGGGAAGGCAACGAAGAGGCTTTGAAAGCAAGGCAGAATTGCAGGAAACAGATTTCAGGAGGTAGATTCGAATCGCCTTGAAAGCACATGAAAAGCGGCAAAACGTGGACAATGATGCCCTTGGCCAAAAAGGGCGTATGCGTTTTTTCCTGAATATATTCAGGAAAAAACGCATACGCCCTTTTTGGCCAACCAAGCAACCTGGAAAGGCCAATCAGCGCTCCAAAGAAGTCTCGCTTCCCAGCGGGCAAAAGGGCCATGCGGAAAAAAGTGTCCAAACGAGAAATGCAGGACCGGCCATGGAGAAATGGGAGCCTTGCTACGCTGATGGGTGGGATGTAAATTGCCAACAGCCACTCTGGAGAAGTGTACGGTGTGTTCTGAAACATCTAAAAAACACAGCTTGGAGAGCATAGGGCACTTCCACTCATGGGCGTATAAATTGGGAAAATTAAAAATCAGCAAGACACAGGCACCCCAAAGTTTAGGGCTGCTCTGTTGACAAGAACCCCCACTTCATTACACCTTAAATATCCTAGGAAAGAGAAAAATGGATAAAGAAGTTGTGGTCCTCATGTACAATGGAATATCACTCAGCCATGAAATCCACGTCATAAGGCTAGTAGCAGCACGATGAGTGGATTTAGGTACGACGATTCTAAGTGAAATAAGTCACACAGAAAAAGACACTTATCATAAGATATCACTTAGAGAGGGAATGTAAAAACTGCTACACTTGAACTGAATTACAAAACAGAACAGAGTCACACATTTAGGAAACACACTATGGCTGCTGAACGGGAAAGGTGAGGTGGGGTGATGCATAAAACAAGGGTTTCAAATTAGCTCAGATACCGTTCCATAAACCCAATATGTAAGAGACAAGACCTATTCCTTTTTCAGTGAACTGGACTCAACACCCCCTATTCACCGCACAAGAATATATCTGACTAGTAAGAATCTTCAAACCTATGTATTGATATCTCTCTGTGAGTGAGTCAAGGGGGTGTAAAGCGGCATAAACACAGCCGTGAAAAGCAGCTAAACCCCATTATAAAAATAAATTACTTTTCAAAACCCGTGAAACAAAGACAGTGAAAGAGAGAGAAATTCTTACAAAATTCGTTCAGGGGCTGTGATGCAACCTGGATTGACCATATCTAGACCCACAGCTGATTGAGACATAAGGGTGGACACTCTTGGGGCTGAGAGGTTCGGTGAGGTTGGGTGAGCCAACGCAGACCCTTTCAAGTAATACTGCATGGTACCCATCCCATGGGTCCCAAATCTCCAGGTTCAAGGGCATCTTCCTATGTCGAAAACAGGCATGAGAAACCCAGAAGATGGTACACCGTGTGATCGGGAAAGGTTTCTAAAACGCACCTCATTTCTCATCTCCTTTGCTCGGGTTCGTCATTCCAGCCGATTTACTAGCCATCTCCCTCCTTGGAGAATCAGCACCTTTAACCTCCTGTTCCGTACAGGTTGCAAATTGTCCTGAGGATGAACGGGAAGAGGGGGAACCAATGAGAGACTAGCTCTAGGTGTTGGGACAGGCACAGGTCACTCTATTTTCCCATCAGGAAGAAGAATTAAGCACAAGCTCAGCCTGCCCCCCAGAACGAGAAGAGGGCCTGAAGCAATCCTGCGCTTTTGCGGCCAGCTCCCAAAAAAGCGAGTTGAAAAATGGAGCTCAGGGGCACTGCAATTCACAAACCTGCAGAGTTTTAAATGATACCTCTCGTCCACAAATATACTAAGGGAAGGCAACGAAGAGGCTTTGAAAGCAAGGCAGAATTGCAGGAAACAGATTTCAGGAGGTAGATTCGAATCGCCTTGAAAGCACATGAAAAGCGGCAAAACGTGGACAATGATGCCCTTGGCCAAAAAGGGCGTATGCGTTTTTTCCTGAATATATTCAGGAAAAAACGCATACGCCCTTTTTGGCCAACCAAGCAACCTGGAAAGGCCAATCAGCGCTCCAAAGAAGTCTCGCTTCCCAGCGGGCAAAAGGGCCATGCGGAAAAAAGTGTCCAAACCAGAAATGCAGGACCGGCCATGGAGAAATGGGAGCCTTGCTACGCTGATGGGTGGGATGTAAATTGCCAACAGCCACTCTGGAGAAGTGTACGGTGTGTTCTGAAACATCTAAAAAACACAGCTTGGAGAGCATAGGGCACTTCCACTCATGGGCGTATAAATTGGGAAAACTAAAAATCAGCAAGACACAGGCACCCCAAAGTTTAGGGCTGCTCTGTTGACAAGAACCCCCACTTCATTACACCTTAAATATCCTAGGAAAGAGAAAAATGGATAAAGAAGTTGTGATCCTCATGTACAATGGAATATCACTCAGCCATGAAATCCACGTCATAAGGCTAGTAGCAGCACGATGAGTGGATTTAGGTACGACGATTCTAAGTGAAATAAGTCACACAGAAAAAGACACTTATCATAAGATATCACTTAGAGAGGGAATGTAAAAACCGCTACACTTGAACTGAATTACAAAACAGAACAGAGTCACACGTTTAGGAAACACACTATGGCTGCTGAACGGGAAAGGTGAGGTGGGGTGATGCATAAAACAAGGGTTTCAAATTAGCTCCGATACCGTTCCATAAACCCAATATGTAAGAGACAAGACCTATTCCTTTTTCAGTGAACTGGACTCAACACCCCCTATTCACCGCACAAGAATATATCTGACTAGGAAGAATCTTCAAACCTATGTATTGATATCTCTCCGTAAGTGAGTCAAGGGGGTGTAAAGCGGCATAAACACAGCCGTGAAAAGCAGCTAAACCCCATTATAAAAATAAATTACTTTTCAAAACCCGTGAAACAAAGACAGTGAAAGAGAGAGAAATTCTTACAAAATTCGTTCAGGGGCTGTGATGCAACCTGGATTGACCATATCTAGACCCACAGCTGATTGAGACATAAGGGTGGACACTCTTGGGGCTGAGAGGTTCGGTGAGGTTGGGTGAGCCAACGCAGACCCTTTCAAGTAATACTGCATGGTACCCATCCCATGGGTCCCAAATCTCCAGGTTCAAGGGCATCTTCCTACGTCGAAAACAGGCATGAGAAACCCAGAAGATGGTACACCGTGTGATCGGGAAAGGTTTCTAAAACGCACCTCATTTCTCATCTCCTTTGCTCGGGTTCGCCATTCCAGCCGATTTACTAGCCATCTCCCTCCTTGGAGAATCAGCACCTTTAACCTCCTGTTCCGTACAGGTTGCAATTTGTCCTGAGGATGAACGGGAAGAGGGGGAACCAATGAGAGACTAGCTCTAGGTGTTGGGACAGGCACAGGTCACTCTATTTTCCCATCAGGAAGAAGAATTAAGCACAAGCTCAGCCTGCCCCCCAGAACCAGAAGAGGGCCTGAAGCAATCCTGCGCTTTTGCGGCCAGCTCCCAAAAAAGCGAGTTGAAAAATGGAGCTCAGGGGCACTGCAATTCACAAACCTGCAGAGTTTTAAATGATACCTCTCGTCCACAAATATATTAAGGGAAGGCAACGAAGAGGCTTTGAAAGCAAGGCAGAATTGCAGGAAACAGATTTCAGGAGGTAGATTCGAATCGCCTTGAAAGCACATGAAAAGCGGCAAAACGTGGACAATGATGCCCTTGGCCAAAAAGGGCGTATGCGTTTTTTCCTGAATATATTCAGGAAAAAACGCATACGCCCTTTTTGGCCAACCAAGCAACCTGGAAAGGCCAATCAGCGCTCCAAAGAAGTCTCGCTTCCCAGCGGGCAAAAGGGCCATGCGGAAAAAACTGTCCAAACCAGAAATGCAGGACCGGCCATGGAGAAATGGGAGCCTTGCTACGCTGATGGGTGGGATGTAAATTGCCAACAGCCACTCTGGAGAAGTGTACGGTGTGTTCTGAAACATCTAAAAAACACAGCTTGGAGAGCATAGGGCACTTCCACTCATGGGCGTATAAATTGGGAAAACTAAAAATCAGCAAGACACAGGCACCCCAAAGTTTAGGGCTGCTCTGTTGACAAGAACCCCCACTTCATTACACCTTAAATATCCTAGGAAAGAGAAAAATGGATAAAGAAGTTGTGGTCCTCATGTACAATGGAATATCACTCAGCCATGAAATCCACGTCATAAGGCTAGTAGCAGCACGATGAGTGGATTTAGGTACGACGATTCTAAGTGAAATAAGTCACACAGAAAAAGACACTTATCATAAGATATCACTTAGAGAGGGAATGTAAAAACCGCTATACTTGAACTGAATTACAAAACAGAACAGAGTCACACGTTCAGGAAACACACTATGGCTGCTGAACGGGAAAGGTGAGGTGGGGTGATGCATAAAACAAGGGTTTCAAATTAGCTCAGATACCGTTCCATAAACCCAATATGTAAGAGACAAGACCTATTCCTTTTTCAGTGAACTGGACTCAACACCCCCTGTTCACCGCACAAGAATATATCTGACTAGGAAGAATCTTCAAACCTATGTATTGATATCTCTCTGTAAGTGAGTCAAGGGGGTGTAAAGCGGCATAAACACAGCCGTGAAAAGCAGCTAAACCCCATTATAAAAATAAATTACTTTTCAAAACCCGTGAAACAAAGGCAGTGAAAGAGAGAGAAATTCTTACAAAATTCGTTCAGGGGCTGTGATGCAACCTGGATTGACCATATCTAGACCCACAACTGATTGAGACATAAGGGTGGACACTCTTGGGGCTGAGAGGTTCGGTGAGGTTGGGTGAGCCAACGCAGACCCTTTCAAGTAATACTGCATGGTACCCATCCCATGGGTCCCAAATCTCCAGGTTCAAGGGCATCTTCCTACGTCGAAAACAGGCATGAGAAACCCAGAAGATGGTACACCGTGTGATCGGGAAAGGTTTCTAAAACGCACCTCATTTCTCATCTCCTTTGCTCGGGTTCGCCATTCCAGCCGATTTACTAGCCATCTCCCTCCTTGGAGAATCAGCACCTTTAACCTCCTGTTCCGTACAGGTTGCAATTTGTCCTGAGGATGAACGGGAAGAGGGGGAACCAATGAGAGACTAGCTCTAGGTGTTGGGACAGGCACAGGTCACTCTATTTTCCCATCAGGAAGAAGAATTAAGCACAAGCTCAGCCTGCCCCCCAGAACAAGAAGAGGGCCTGAAGCAATCCTGCGCTTTTGCGGCCAGCTCCCAAAAAAGCGAGATGAAAAATGGAGCTCAGGGGCACTGCAATTCACAAACCTGCAGAGTTTTAAATGATACCTCTCGTCCACAAATATATTAAGGGAAGGCAACGAAGAGGCTTTGAAAGCAAGGCAGAATTGCAGGAAACAGATTTCAGGAGGTAGATTCGAATCGCCTTGAAAGCACATGAAAAGCGGCAAAACGTGGACAATGATGCCCTTGGCCAAAAAGGGCGTATGCGTTTTTTCCTGAATATATTCAGGAAAAAACGCATACGCCCTTTTTGGCCAACCAAGCAACCTGGAAAGGCCAATCAGCGCTCCAAAGAAGTCTCGCTTCCCAGCGGCCAAAAGGGCCATGCGGAAAAAAGTGTCCAAACCAGAAATGCAGGACCGGCCATGGAGAAATGGGAGCCTTGCTACGCTGATGGGTGGGATGTAAATTGCCAACAGCCACTCTGGAGAAGTGTACGGTGTGTTCTGAAACATCTAAAAAACACAGCTTGGAGAGCATAGGGCACTTCCACTCATGGGCGTATAAATTGGGAAAACTAAAAATCAGCAAGACACAGGCACCCCAAAGTTTAGGGCTGCTCTGTTGACAAGAACCCCCACTTCATTTCACCTTAAATATCCTAGGAAAGCGAAAAATGGATAAAGAAGTTGGGGTCTTCATGTACAATGGAATATCACTCAGCCATGAAATCCACGTCATAAGGCTAGTAGCAGCACGATGAGTGGATTTAGGTACGACGATTCTAAGTGAAATAAGTCACACAGAAAAAGACACTTATCATAAGATATCACTTAGAGAGGGAATGTAAAAACCGCTACAATTGAACTGAATTACAAAACAGAACAGAGTCACACGTTCAGGAAACACACTATGGCTGCTGAACGGGAAAGGTGAGGTGGGGTGATGCATAAAACAAGGGTTTCAAATTAGCTCCGATACCGTTCCATAAACCCAATATGTAAGAGACAAGACCTATTCCTTTTTCAGTGAACTGGACTCAACACCCCCTATTCACCGCACAAGAATATATCTGATGAGTAAGAATCTTCAAACCTATGTATTGATATCTCTCTGTAAGTGAGTCAAGGGGGTGTAAAGCGGCATAAACACAGCCGTGAAAAGCAGCTAAACCCCATTATAAAAATAAATTACTTTTCAAAACCCGCGAAACAAAGGCAGTGAAAGAGAGAGAAATTCTTACAAAATTCGTTCAGGGGCTGTGATGCAACCTGGATTGACCATATCTAGACCCACAGCTGATTGAGACATAAGGGTGGACACTCTTGGGGCTGAGAGGTTCGGTGAGGTTGGGTGAGCCAACGCAGACCCTTTCAAGTAATACTGCATGGTACCCATCCCATGGGTCCCAAATCTCCAGGTTCAAGGGCATCTTCCTACGTCGAAAACAGGCATGAGAAACCCAGAAGATGGTACACCGCGTGATCGGGAAAGGTTTCTAAAACGCACCTCATTTCTCATCTCCTTTGCTCGGGTTCGCCATTCCAGCCGATTTACTAGCCATCTCCCTCCTTGGAGAATCAGCACCTTTAACCTCCTGTTCCGTACAGGTTGCAATTTGTCCTGAGGATGAACGGGAAGAGGGGGAACCAATGAGAGACTAGCTCTAGGTATTGGGACAGGCACAGGTCACTCTATTTTCCCATCAGGAAGAAGAATTAAGCACAAGCTCAGCCTGCCCCCCAGAACCAGAAGAGGGCCTGAAGCAATCCTGCGCTTTTGCGGCCAGCTCCCAAAAAAGCGAGTTGAAAAATGGAGCTCAGGGGCACTGCAATTCACAAACCTGCAGAGTTTTAAATGATACCTCTCGTCCACAAATATATTAAGGGAAGGCAACGAAGAGGCTTTGAAAGCAAGGCAGAATTGCAGGAAACAGATTTCAGGAGGTAGATTCGAATCGCCTTGAAAGCACATGGAAAGCGGCAAAACGTGGACAATGATGCCCTTGGCCAAAAAGGGCGTATGCGTTTTTTCCTGAATATATTCAGGAAAAAACGCATACGCCCTTTTTGGCCAACCAAGCAACCTGGAAAGGCCAATCAGCGCTCCAAAGAAGTCTCGCTTCCCAGCGGGCAAAAGGGCCATGCGGAAAAAAGTGTCCAAACCAGAAATGCAGGACCGGCCATGGAGAAATGGGAGCCTTGCTACGCTGATGGGTGGGATGTAAATTGCCAACAGCCACTCTGGAGAAGTGTACGGTGTGTTCTGAAACATCTAAAAAACACAGCTTGGAGAGCATAGGGCACTTCCACTCATGGGCGTATAAATTGGGAAAACTAAAAATCAGCAAGACACAGGCACCACAAAGTTTAGGGCTGCTCTTTTGACAAGAACCCCCACTTCATTACACCTTAAATATCCTAGGAAAGAGAAAAATGGATAAAGAAGTTGTGGTCCTCATGTACAATGGAATATCACTCAGCCAGGAAATCCACGTCATAAGGCTAGTAGCAGCACGATGAGTGGATTTAGGTACGACGATTGTAAGTGAAATAAGTCACACTGAAAAAGACACTTATCATAAGATATCACTTCTAGAGGGAATGTAGAACCGCTACACTTGAACTGAATTACAAAACAGAACAGAGTCACAGGTTTAGGAAACACACTATGGCTGCTGAACGGGAAAGGTGAGGTGGGGTGATGCATAAAACAAGGGTTTCAAATTAGCTCAGATACCGTTCCATAAACCCAATATGTAAGAGACAATACCTATTCCTTTTTCAGTGAACTGGACTCAACACCCCCTATTCACCGCACAAGAATATATCTGACTAGTAAGAATCTTCAAACCTATGTATTGATATCTCTCTGGAAGTGAGTCAAGGGGGTGTAAAGCGGCATAAACACAGCCGTGAAAAGCAGCTAAACCCCATTATAAAAATAAATTACTTTTCAAAACCCGTGAAACAAAGACAGTGAAAGAGAGAGAAATTCTTACAAAATTCGTTCAGGGGCTGTGATGCAACCTGGATTGACCATATCTAGACCCACAGCTGATTGAGACATAAGGGTGGACACTCTTGGGGCTGAGAGGTTCGGTGAGGTTGGGTGAGCCAACGCAGACCCTTTCAAGTAATACTGCATGGTACCCATCCCATGGGTCCCAAATCTCCAGGTTCAAGGGCATCTTCCTACGTCGAAAACAGGCATGAGAAACCCAGAAGATGGTACACCGTGTGATCGGGAAAGGTTTCTAAAACGCACCTCATTTCTCATCTCCTTTGCTCGGGTTCGCCATTCCAGCCGATTTACTAGCCATCTCCCTCCTTGGAGAATCAGCACCTTTACCCTCCTGTTCCGTACAGGTTGCAATTTGTCCTGAGGATGAACGGGAAGAGGGGGAACCAATGAGAGACTAGCTCCAGGGGTTGGGACAGGCACAGGTCACTCTATTTTCCCATCAGGAAGAAGAATTAAGCACAAGCTCAGCCTGCACCCCAGAACCAGAAGAGGGCCTGAAGCAATCCTGCGCTTTTGCGGCCAGCTCCCAAAAAAGCGAGTTGAAAAATGGAGCTCAGGGGCACTGCAATTCACAAACCTGCAGAGTTTTAAATGATACCTCTCGTCCACAAATATATTAAGGGAAGGCAACGAAGAGGCTTTGAAAGCAAGGCAGAATTGCAGGAAACAGATTTCAGGAGGTAGATTCGAATCGCCTTGAAAGCACATGGAAAGCGGCAAAACGTGGACAATGATGCCCTTGGCCAAAAACGGCGTATGCGTTTTTTCCTGAATATATTCAGGAAAAAACGCATACGCCCTTTTTGGCCAACCAAGCAACCTGGAAAGGCCAATCAGCGCTCCAAAGAAGTCTCGCTTCCCAGCGGGCAAAAGGGCCATGCGGAAAAAAGTGTCCAAACCAGAAATGCAGGACCGGCCATGGAGAAATGGGAGCCTTGCTACGCTGATGGGTGGGATGTAAATTGCCAACAGCCACTCTGGAGAAGTGTACGGTGTGTTCTGAAACATCTAAAAAACACAGCTTGGAGAGCATAGGGCACTTCCACTCATGGGCGTATAAATTGGGAAAACTAAAAATCAGCAAGACACAGGCACCCCAAAGTTTAGGGCTGCTCTGTTGACAAGAACCCCCACTTCATTACACCTTAAATATCCTAGGAAAGAGAAAAATGGATAAAGAAGTTGTGGTCCTCATGTACAATGGAATATCACTCAGCCATGAAATCAACGTCATAAGGCTAGTAGCAGCACGATGAGTGGATTTAGGTACGACGATTCTAAGTGAAATAAGTCACACAGAAAAAGACACTTATCATAAGATATCACTTCTAGAGGGAATGTAAAAACCGCTACACTTGAACTGAATTACAAAACAGAACAGAGTCACACGTTTAGGAAACACACTATGGCTGCTGAACGGGAAAGGTGAGGTGGGGTGATGCATAAAACAAGGGTTTCAAATTAGCTCAGATACCGTTCCATAAACCCAATATGTAAGAGACAAGACCTATTCCTTTTTCAGTGAACTGGACTCAACACCCCCTATTCACCGCACAAGAATATATCTGACTAGTAAGAATCTTCAAACCTATGTATTGATATCTCTCTGTAAGTGAGTCAAGGGGGTGTAAAGCGGCATAAACACAGCCGTGAAAAGCAGCTAAACCCCATTATAAAAATAAATTACTTTTCAAAACCCGTGAAACAAAGACAGTGAAAGAGAGAGAAATTCTTACAAAATTCGTTCAGGGGCTGTGATGCAACCTGGATTGACCATATCTAGACCCACAGCTGATTGAGACATAAGGGTGGACACTCTTGGGGCTGAGAGGTTCGGTGAGGTTGGGTGAGCCAACGCACACCCTTTCAAGTAATACTGCATGGTACCCGTCCCATGGGTCCCAAATCTCCAGGTTCAAGGACATCTTCCTACGTCGAAAACAGGCATGAGAAACCCAGAAGATGGTACACCGTGTGATCGGGAAAGGTTTCTAAAACGCACCTCATTTCTCATCTCCTTTGCTCGGGTTCGCCATTCCAGCCGATTTACTAGCCATCTCCCTCCTTGGAGAATCAGCACCTTTAACCTCCTGTTCCGTACAGGTTGCAATTTGTCCTGAGGATGAACGAGAAGAGGGGGAACCAATGAGAGACTAGCTCTAGGTGTTGGGACAGGCACAGGTCACTCTATTTTCCCATCAGGAAGAAGAATTAAGCACAAGCTCAGCCTGCCCCCCAGAACGAGAAGAGGGCCTGAAGCAATCCTGCGCTTTTGCGGCCAGCTCCCAAAAAAGCGAGTTGAAAAATGGAGCTCAGGGGCACTGCAATTCACAAACCTGCAGAGTTTTAAATGATACCTCTCGTCCACAAATATATTAAGGGAAGGCAACGAAGAGGCTTTGAAAGCAAGGCAGAATTGCAGGAAACAGATTTCAGGAGGTAGATTCGAATCGCCTTGAAAGCACATGAAAAGCGGCAAAACGTGGACAATGATGCCCTTGGCCAAAAAGGGCGTATGCGTTTTTTCCTGAATATATTCAGGAAAAAACGCATACGCCCTTTTTGGCCAACCAAGCAACCTGGAAAGGCCAATCAGCGCTCCAAAGAAGTCTCGCTTCCCAGCGGGCAAAAGGGCCATGCGGAAAAAAGTGTCCAAACCAGAAATGCAGGACCAGCCATGGAGAAATGGGAGCCTTGCTACGCTGATGGGTGGGATGTAAATTGCCAACAGCCACTCTGGAGAAGTGTACGGTGTGTTCTGAAACATCTAAAAAAACACAGCTTGGAGAGCATAGGGCACTTCCACTCATGGGCGTATAAATTGGGAAAACTAAAAATCAGCAAGACACAGGCACCCCAAAGTTTAGGGCTGCTCTGTTGACAAGAACCCCCACTTCATTACACCTTAAATATCCTAGGAAAGAGAAAAATGGATAAAGAAGTTTTGGTCCTCATGTACAATGGAATATCACTCAGCCATGAAATCCACGTCATAAGGCTAGTAGCAGCACGATGAGTGGATTTAGGTACGACGATTCTAAGTGAAATAAGTCACACAGAAAAAGACACTTATCATAAGATATCACTTAGAGAGGGAATGTAAAAACCGCTACACTTGAACTGAATTACAAAACAGAACAGAGTCACACGTTTAGGAAACACACTATGGCTGCTGAACGGGAAAGGTGAGGTGGGGTGATGCATAAAACAAGGGTTTCAAATTAGCTCAGATACCGTTCCATAAACCCAATATGTAAGAGACAAGACCTATTCCTTTTTCAGTGAACTGGACTCAACACCCCCTATTCACCGCACAAGAATATATCTGACTAGTAAGAATCTTCAAACCTATGTATTGATATCTCTCTGTGAGTGAGTCAAGGGGGTGTAAAGCGGCATAAACACAGCCGTGAAAAGCAGCTAAACCCCATTATAAAAATAAATTACTTTTCAAAACCCGTGAAACAAAGACAGTGAAAGAGAGAGAAATTCTTACAAAATTCGTTCAGGGGCTGTGATGCAACCTGGATTGACCATATCTAGACCCACAGCTGATTGAGACATAAGGGTGGACACTCTTGGGGCTGAGAGGTTCGGTGAGGTTGGGTGACCCAACGCAGACCCTTTCAAGTAATACTGCATGGTACCCATCCCATGGGTCCCAAATCTCCAGGTTCAAGGGCATCTTCCTATGTCGAAAACAGGCATGAGAAACCCAGAAGATGGTACACCGTGTGATCGGGAAAGGTTTCTAAAACGCACCTCATTTCTCATCTCCTTTGCTCGGGTTCGCCATTCCAGCTGATTTACTAGCCATCTCCCTCCTTGGAGAATCAGCACCTTTAACCTCCTGTTCCGTACAGTTTGCAATTTGTCCTGAGGTTGAACGGGAAGAGGGGGAACCAATGAGAGACTAGCTCTAGGTGTTGGGACAGGCACAGGTCACTCTATTTTCCCATCAGGAAGAAGAATTCAGCACAAGCGCAGCCTGCCCCCCAGAACGAGAAGAGGGCCTGAAGCAATCCTGTGCTTTTGCGGCCAGCTCCCAAAAAAGCGAGTTGAAAAATGGAGCTCAGGGGCACTGCAATTCACAAACCTGCAGAGTTTTAAATGATACCTCTCGTCCACAAATATATTAAGGGAAGGCAACGAAGAGGCTTTGAAAGCAAGGCAGAATTGCAGGAAACAGATTTCAGGAGGTAGATTCGAATCGCCTTGAAAGCACATGGAAAGCGGCAAAACGTGGACAATGATGCCCTTGGCCAAAAAGGGCGTATGCGTTTTTTCCTGAATATATTCAGGAAAAAACGCATACGCCCTTTTTGGCCAACCAAGCAACCTGGAAAGGCCAATCAGCGCTCCAAAGAAGTCTCGCTTCCCAGCGGGCAAAAGGGCCATGCGGAAAAAAGTGTCCAAACCAGAAATGCAGGACCGGCCATGGAGAAATGGGAGCCTTGCTACGCTGATGGGCGGGATGTAAATTGCCAACAGCCACTCTGGAGAAGTGTACGGTGTGTTCTGAAACATCTAAAAAACACAGCTTGGAGAGCATAGGGCACTTCCACTCATGGGCGTATAAATTGGGAAAACTAAAAATCAGCAAGACACAGGCACCCCAAAGTTTAGGGCTGCTCTGTTGACAAGAACCCCCACTTCATTACACCTTAAATATCCTAGGAAAGAGAAAAATGGATAAAGAAGTTGTGGTCCTCATGTACAATGGAATATCACTCAGCCATGAAATCAACGTCATAAGGCTAGTAGCAGCACGATGAGTGGATTTAGGTACGACGATTCTAAGTGAAATAAGTCACACCGAAAGAGACACTTATCATAAGATATCACTTAGAGAGGGAATGTAAAAACCGCTACACTTGAACTGAATTACAAAACAGAACAGAGTCACACGTTTAGGAAACACACTATGGCTGCTGAACGGGAAAGGTGAGGTGGGGTGATGCATAAAACAAGGGTTTCAAATTAGCTCAGATACCGTTCCATAAACCCAATATGTAAGAGACAAGACCTATTCCTTTTTCAGTGAACTGGACTCAACACCCCCTATTCACCGCACAAGAATATATCTGACTAGTAAGAATCTTCAAACCTATGTATTGATATCTCTCTGTGAGTGAGTCAAGGGGGTGTAAAGCGGCATAAACACAGCCGTGAAAAGCAGCTAAACCCCATTATAAAAATAAATTACTTTTCAAAACCCGTGAAACAAAGACAGTGAAAGAGAGAGAAATTCTTACAAAATTCGTTCAGGGGCTGTGATGCAACCTGGATTGACCATATCTAGACCCACAGCTGATTGAGACATAAGGGTGGACACTCTTGGGGCTGAGAGGTTCGGTGAGGTTGGGTGAGCCAACGCAGACCCTTTCAAGTAATACTGCATGGTACCCATCCCATGGGTCCCAAATCTCCAGGTTCAAGGGCATCTTCCTACGTCGAAAACAGGCATGAGAAACCCAGAAGATGGTACACCGTGTGATCGGGAAAGGTTTCTAAAACGCACCTCATTTCTCATCTCCTTTGCTCGGGTTCGCCATTCCAGCCGATTTACTAGCCATCTCCCTCCTTGGAGAATCAGCACCTTTACCCTCCTGTTCCGTACAGGTTGCAATTTGTCCTGAGGATGAACGGGAAGAGGGGGAACCAATGAGAGACTAGCTCCAGGGGTTGGGACAGGCACAGGTCACTCTATTTTCCCATCAGGAAGAAGAATTAAGCACAAGCTCAGCCTGCACCCCAGAACCAGAAGAGGGCCTGAAGCAATCCTGCGCTTTTGCGGCCAGCTCCCAAAAAAGCGAGTTGAAAAATGGAGCTCAGGGGCACTGCAATTCACAAACCTGCAGAGTTTTAAATGATACCTCTCGTCCACAAATATATTAAGGGAAGGCAACGAAGAGGCTTTGAAAGCAAGGCAGAATTGCAGGAAACAGATTTCAGGAGGTAGATTCGAATCGCCTTGAAAGCACATGGAAAGCGGCAAAACGTGGACAATGATGCCCTTGGCCAAAAACGGCGTATGCGTTTTTTCCTGAATATATTCAGGAAAAAACGCATACGCCCTTTTTGGCCAACCAAGCAACCTGGAAAGGCCAATCAGCGCTCCAAAGAAGTCTCGCTTCCCAGCGGGCAAAAGGGCCATGCGGAAAAAAGTGTCCAAACCAGAAATGCAGGACCGGCCATGGAGAAATGGGAGCCTTGCTACGCTGATGGGTGGGATGTAAATTGCCAACAGCCACTCTGGAGAAGTGTACGGTGTGTTCTGAAACATCTAAAAAACACAGCTTGGAGAGCATAGGGCACTTCCACTCATGGGCGTATAAATTGGGAAAACTAAAAATCAGCAAGACACAGGCACCCCAAAGTTTAGGGCTGCTCTGTTGACAAGAACCCCCACTTCATTACACCTTAAATATCCTAGGAAAGAGAAAAATGGATAAAGAAGTTGTGGTCCTCATGTACAATGGAATATCACTCAGCCATGAAATCAACGTCATAAGGCTAGTAGCAGCACGATGAGTGGATTTAGGTACGACGATTCTAAGTGAAATAAGTCACACCGAAAAAGACACTTATCATAAGATATCACTTAGAGAGGGAATGTAAAAACCGCTACACTTGAACTGAATTACAAAACAGAACAGAGTCACACGTTTAGGAAACACACTATGGCTGCTGAACGGGAAAGGTGAGGTGGGGTGATGCATAAAACAAGGGTTTCAAATTAGCTCAGATACCGTTCCATAAACCCAATATGTAAGAGACAAGACCTATTCCTTTTTCAGTGAACTGGACTCAACACCCCCTATTCACCGCACAAGAATATATCTGACTAGTAAGAATCTTCAAACCTATGTATTGATATCTCTCTGTAAGTGAGTCAAGGGGGTGTAAAGCGGCATAAACACAGCCGTGAAAAGCAGCTAAACCCCATTATAAAAATAAATTACTTTTCAAAACCCGTGAAACAAAGACAGTGAAAGAGAGAGAAATTCTTACAAAATTCGTTCAGGGGCTGTGATGCAACCTGGATTGACCATATCTAGACCCACAGCTGATTGAGACATAAGGGTGGACACTCTTGGGGCTGAGAGGTTCGGTGAGGTTGGGTGAGCCAACGCACACCCTTTCAAGTAATACTGCATGGTACCCATCCCATGGGTCCCAAATCTCCAGGTTCAAGGGCATCTTCCTACGTCGAAAACAGGCATGAGAAACCCAGAAGATGGTACACCGTGTGATCGGGAAAGGTTTCTAAAACGCACCTCATTTCTCATCTCCTTTGCTCGGGTTCGCCATTCCAGCCGATTTACTAGCCATCTCCCTCCTTGGAGAATCAGCACCTTTAACCTCCTGTTCCGTACAGGTTGCAATTTGTCCTGAGGATGAACGAGAAGAGGGGGAACCAATGAGAGACTAGCTCTAGGTGTTGGGACAGGCACAGGTCACTCTATTTTCCCATCAGGAAGAAGAATTAAGCACAAGCTCAGCCTGCCCCCCAGAACGAGAAGAGGGCCTGAAGCAATCCTGCGCTTTTGCGGCCAGCTCCCAAAAAAGCGAGTTGAAAAATGGAGCTCAGGGGCACTGCAATTCACAAACCTGCAGAGTTTTAAATGATACCTCTCGTCCACAAATATATTAAGGGAAGGCAACGAAGAGGCTTTGAAAGCAAGGCAGAATTGCAGGAAACAGATTTCAGGAGGTAGATTCGAATCGCCTTGAAAGCACATGAAAAGCGGCAAAACGTGGACAATGATGCCCTTGGCCAAAAAGGGCGTATGCGTTTTTTCCTGAATATATTCAGGAAAAAACGCATACGCCCTTTTTGGCCAACCAAGCAACCTGGAAAGGCCAATCAGCGCTCCAAAGAAGTCTCGCTTCCCAGCGGGCAAAAGGGCCATGCGGAAAAAAGTGTCCAAACCAGAAATGCAGGACCGGCCATGGAGAAATGGGAGCCTTGCTACGCTGATGGGCGGGATGTAAATTGCCAACAGCCACTCTGGAGAAGTGTACGGTGTGTTCTGAAACATCTAAAAAACACAGCTTGGAGAGCATAGGGCACTTCCACTCATGGGCGTATAAATTGGGAAAACTAAAAATCAGCAAGACACAGGCACCCCAAAGTTTAGGGCTGCTCTGTTGACAAGAACCCCCACTTCATTACACCTTAAATATCCTAGGAAAGAGAAAAATGGATAAAGAAGTTGTGGTCCTCATGTACAATGGAATATCACTCAGCCAGGAAATCCACGTCATAAGGCTAGTAGCAGCACGATGAGTGGATTTAGGTACGACGATTGTAAGTGAAATAAGTCACACTGAAAAAGACACTTATCATAAGATATCACTTAGAGAGGGAATGTAAAAACCGCTACACTTGAACTGAATTACAAAACAGAACAGAGTCACACGTTTAGGAAACACACTATGGCTGCTGAACGGGAAAGGTGAGGTGGGGTGATGCATAAAACAAGGGTTTCAAATTAGCTCAGATACCGTTCCATAAACCCAATATGTAAGAGACAAGACCTATTCCTTTTTCAGTGAACTGGACTCAACACCCCCTATTCACCGCACAAGAATATATCTGACTAGTAAGAATCTTCAAACCTATGTATTGATATCTCTCCGTAAGTGAGTCAAGGGGGTGTAAAGCGGCATAAACACAGCCGTGAAAAGCAGCTAAACCCCATTATAAAAATAAATTACTTTTCAAAACCCGTGAAACAAAGACAGTGAAAGAGAGAGAAATTCTTACAAAATTCGTTCAGGGGCTGTGATGCAACCTGGATTGACCATATCTAGACCCACAGCTGATTGAGACATAAGGGTGGACACTCTTGGGGCTGAGAGGTTCGGTGAGGTTGGGTGAGCCAACGCAGACCCTTTCAAGTAATACTGCATGGTACCCATCCCATGGGTCCCAAATCTCCAGGTTCAAGGGCATCTTCCTACGTCGAAAACAGGCATGAGAAACCCAGAAGATGGTACACCGTGTGATCGGGAAAGGTTTCTAAAACGCACCACATTTCTCATCTCCTTTGCTCGGGTTCGCCATTCCAGCCGATTTACTAGCCATCTCCCTCCTTGGAGAATCAGCACCTTTAACCTCCTGATCCGTACATGTTGCAATTTGTCCTGAGGATGAACGGGAAGAGGGGGAACCAATGAGAGACTAGCTCTAGGTGTTGGGACAGGCACAGGTCACTCTATTTTCCCATCAGGAAGAAGAATTAAGCACAAGCTCAGCCTGCCCCCCAGAACCAGAAGAGGGCCTGAAGCAATCCTGCGCTTTTGCGGCCAGCTCCCAAAAAAGCGAGTTGAAAAATGGAGCTCAGGGGCACTGCAATTCACAAACCTGCAGAGTTTTAAATGATACCTCTCGTCCACAAATATACTAAGGGAAGGCAACGAAGAGGCTTTGAAAGCAAGGCAGAATTGCAGGAAACAGATTTCAGGAGGTAGATTCGAATCGCCTTGAAAGCACATGGAAAGCGGCACAACGTGGACAATGATGCCCTTGGCCAAAAAGGGCGTATGCGTTTTTTCCTGAATATATTCAGGAAAAAACGCATACGCCCTTTTTGGCCAACCAAGCAACCTGGAAAGGCCAATCAGCGCTCCAAAGAAGTCTCGCTTCCCAGCGGGCAAAAGGGCCATGCGGAAAAAAGTGTCCAAACCAGAAATGCAGGACCGGCCATGGAGAAATGGGAGCCTTGCTACGCTGATGGGTGGGATGTAAATTGCCAACAGCCACTCTGGAGAAGTGTACGGTGTGTTCTGAAACATCTAAAAAACACAGCTTGGAGAGCATAGGGCACTTCCACTCATGGCCGTATAAATTGGGAAAACTAAAAATCAGCAAGACACAGGCACCCCAAAGTTTAGGGCTGCTCTGTTGACAAGAACCCCCACTTCATTACACCTTAAATATCCTAGGAAAGCGAAAAATGGATAAAGAAGTTGTGATCCTCATGTACAATGGAATATCACTCAGCCATGAAATCCACGTCATAAGGCTAGTAGCAGCACGATGAGTGGATTTAGGTACGACGATTCTAAGTGAAATAAGTCACACAGAAAAAGACACTTATCATAAGATATCACTTAGAGAGGGAATGTAAAAACCGCTACACTTGAACTGAATTACAAAACAGAACAGAGTCACACGTTTAGGAAACACACTATGGCTGCTGAACGGGAAAGGTGAGGTGGGGTGATGCATAAAACAAGGGTTTCAAATTAGCTCAGATACCGTTCCATAAACCCAATATGTAAGAGACAAGACCTATTCCTTTTTCAGTGAACTGGACTCAACACCCCCTATTCACCGCACAAGAATATATCTGACTAGTAAGAATCTTCAAACCTATGTATTGATATCTCTCCGTAAGTGAGTCAAGGGGGTGTAAAGCGGCATAAACACAGCCGTGAAAAGCAGCTAAACCCCATTATAAAAATAAATTACTTTTCAAAACCCGTGAAACAAAGACAGTGAAAGAGAGAGAAATTCTTACAAAATTCGTTCAGGGGCTGTGATGCAACCTGGATTGACCATATCTAGACCCACAGCTGATTGAGACATAAGGGTGGACACTCTTGGGGCTGAGAGGTTCGGTGAGGTTGGGTGAGCCAACGAAGACCCTTTAAAGTAATACTGCATGGTACCCATCCCATGGGTCCCAAATCTCCAGGTTCAAGGGCATCTTCCTACGTCGAAAACAGGCATGAGAAACCAAGAAGATGGTACACCGTGTGATCGGGAAAGGTTTCTAAAACGCACCTCATTTCTCATCTCCTTTGCTCGGGTTCGCCATTCCAGCCGATTTACTAGCCATCTCCCTCCTTGGAGAATCAGCACCTTTAACCTCCTGTTCCGTACAGGTTGCAATTTGTCCAGAGGATGAACGGGAAGAGGGGGAACCAATGAGAGACTAGCTCTAGGTGTTGGGACAGGCACAGGTCACTCTATTTTCCCATCAGGAAGAAGAATTCAGCACAAGCGCAGCCTGCCCCCCAGAACCAGAAGAGGGCCTGAAGCAATCCTGTGCTTTTGCGGCCAGCTCCCAAAAAAGCGAGTTGAAAAATGGAGCTCAGGGGCACTGCAATTCACAAACCTGCAGAGTTTTAAATGATACCTCTCGTCCACAAATATATTAAGGGAAGGCAACGAAGAGGCTTTGAAAGCAAGGCAGAATTGCAGGAAACAGATTTCAGGAGGTAGATTCGAATCGCCTTGAAAGCACATGGAAAGCGGCAAAACGTGGACAATGATGCCCTTGGCCAAAAACGGCGTATGCGTTTTTTCCTGAATATATTCAGGAAAAAACGCATACGCCCTTTTTGGCCAACCAAGCAACCTGGAAAGGCCAATCAGCGCTCCAAAGAAGTCTCGCTTCCCAGCGGGCAAAAGGGCCATGCGGAAAAAAGTGTCCAAACCAGAAATGCAGGACCGGCCATGGAGAAATGGGAGCCTTGCTACGCTGATGGGCGGGATGTAAATTGCCAACAGCCACTCTGGAGAAGTGTACGGTGTGTTCTGAAACATCTAAAAAACACAGCTTGGAGAGCATAGGGCACTTCCACTCATGGGCGTATAAATTGGGAAAACTAAAAATCAGCAAGACACAGGCACCCCAAAGTTTAGGGCTGCTCTGTTGACAAGAACCCCCACTTCATTACACCTTAAATATCCTAGGAAAGAGAAAAATGGATAAAGAAGTTGTGGTCCTCATGTACAATGGAATATCACTCAGCCATGAAATCAACGTCATAAGGCTAGTAGCAGCACGATGAGTGGATTTAGGTACGACGATTCTAAGTGAAATAAGTCACACCGAAAGAGACACTTATCATAAGATATCACTTAGAGAGGGAATGTAAAAACCGCTACACTTGAACTGAATTACAAAACAGAACAGAGTCACACGTTTAGGAAACACACTATGGCTGCTGAACGGGAAAGGTGAGGTGGGGTGATGCATAAAACAAGGGTTTCAAATTAGCTCAGATACCGTTCCATAAACCCAATATGTAAGAGACAAGACCTATTCCTTTTTCAGTGAACTGGACTCAACACCCCCTATTCACCGCACAAGAATATATCTGACTAGTAAGAATCTTCAAACCTATGTATTGATATCTCTCTGTGAGTGAGTCAAGGGGGTGTAAAGCGGCATAAACACAGCCGTGAAAAGCAGCTAAACCCCATTATAAAAATAAATTACTTTTCAAAACCCGTGAAACAAAGACAGTGAAAGAGAGAGAAATTCTTACAAAATTCGTTCAGGGGCTGTGATGCAACCTGGATTGACCATATCTAGACCCACAGCTGATTGAGACATAAGGGTGGACACTCTTGGGGCTGAGAGGTTCGGTGAGGTTGGGTGAGCCAACGCAGACCCTTTCAAGTAATACTGCATGGTACCCATCCCATGGGTCCCAAATCTCCAGGTTCAAGGGCATCTTCCTACGTCGAAAACAGGCATGAGAAACCCAGAAGATGGTACACCGTGTGATCGGGAAAGGTTTCTAAAACGCACCTCATTTCTCATCTCCTTTGCTCGGGTTCGCCATTCCAGCCGATTTACTAGCCATCTCCCTCCTTGGAGAATCAGCACCTTTACCCTCCTGTTCCGTACAGGTTGCAATTTGTCCTGAGGATGAACGGGAAGAGGGGGAACCAATGAGAGACTAGCTCCCGGGGTTGGGACAGGCACAGGTCACTCTATTTTCCCATCAGGAAGAAGAATTAAGCACAAGCTCAGCCTGCACCCCAGAACCAGAAGAGGGCCTGAAGCAATCCTGCGCTTTTGCGGCCAGCTCCCAAAAAAGCGAGTTGAAAAATGGAGCTCAGGGGCACTGCAATTCACAAACCTGCAGAGTTTTAAATGATACCTCTCGTCCACAAATATATTAAGGGAAGGCAACGAAGAGGCTTTGAAAGCAAGGCAGAATTGCAGGAAACAGATTTCAGGAGGTAGATTCGAATCGCCTTGAAAGCACATGGAAAGCGGCAAAACGTGGACAATGATGCCCTTGGCCAAAAACGGCGTATGCGTTTTTTCCTGAATATATTCAGGAAAAAACGCATACGCCCTTTTTGGCCAACCAAGCAACCTGGAAAGGCCAATCAGCGCTCCAAAGAAGTCTCGCTTCCCAGCGGGCAAAAGGGCCATGCGGAAAAAAGTGTCCAAACCAGAAATGCAGGACCGGCCATGGAGAAATGGGAGCCTTGCTACGCTGATGGGTGGGATGTAAATTGCCAACAGCCACTCTGGAGAAGTGTACGGTGTGTTCTGAAACATCTAAAAAACACAGCTTGGAGAGCATAGGGCACTTCCACTCATGGGCGTATAAATTGGGAAAACTAAAAATCAGCAAGACACAGGCACCCCAAAGTTTAGGGCTGCTCTGTTGACAAGAACCCCCACTTCATTACACCTTAAATATCCTAGGAAAGAGAAAAATGGATAAAGAAGTTGTGGTCCTCATGTACAATGGAATATCACTCAGCCATGAAATCAACGTCATAAGGCTAGTAGCAGCACGATGAGTGGATTTAGGTACGACGATTCTAAGTGAAATAAGTCACACCGAAAAAGACACTTATCATAAGATATCACTTAGAGAGGGAATGTAAAAACCGCTACACTTGAACTGAATTACAAAACAGAACAGAGTCACACGTTTAGGAAACACACTATGGCTGCTGAACGGGAAAGGTGAGGTGGGGTGATGCATAAAACAAGGGTTTCAAATTAGCTCAGATACCGTTCCATAAACCCAATATGTAAGAGACAAGACCTATTCCTTTTTCAGTGAACTGGACTCAACACCCCCTATTCACCGCACAAGAATATATCTGACTAGTAAGAATCTTCAAACCTATGTATTGATATCTCTCTGTAAGTGAGTCAAGGGGGTGTAAAGCGGCATAAACACAGCCGTGAAAAGCAGCTAAACCCCATTATAAAAATAAATTACTTTTCAAAACCCGTGAAACAAAGACAGTGAAAGAGAGAGAAATTCTTACAAAATTCGTTCAGGGGCTGTGATGCAACCTGGATTGACCATATCTAGACCCACAGCTGATTGAGACATAAGGGTGGACACTCTTGGGGCTGAGAGGTTCGGTGAGGTTGGGTGAGCCAACGCACACCCTTTCAAGTAATACTGCATGGTACCCATCCCATGGGTCCCAAATCTCCAGGTTCAAGGGCATCTTCCTACGTCGAAAACAGGCATGAGAAACCCAGAAGATGGTACACCGTGTGATCGGGAAAGGTTTCTAAAACGCACCTCATTTCTCATCTCCTTTGCTCGGGTTCGCCATTCCAGCCGATTTACTAGCCATCTCCCTCCTTGGAGAATCAGCACCTTTAACCTCCTGTTCCGTACAGGTTGCAATTTGTCCTGAGGATGAACGAGAAGAGGGGGAACCAATGAGAGACTAGCTCTAGGTGTTGGGACAGGCACAGGTCACTCTATTTTCCCATCAGGAAGAAGAATTAAGCACAAGCTCAGCCTGCCCCCCAGAACGAGAAGAGGGCCTGAAGCAATCCTGCGCTTTTGCGGCCAGCTCCCAAAAAAGCGAGTTGAAAAATGGAGCTCAGGGGCACTGCAATTCACAAACCTGCAGAGTTTTAAATGATACCTCTCGTCCACAAATATATTAAGGGAAGGCAACGAAGAGGCTTTGAAAGCAAGGCAGAATTGCAGGAAACAGATTTCAGGAGGTAGATTCGAATCGCCTTGAAAGCACATGAAAAGCGGCAAAACGTGGACAATGATGCCCTTGGCCAAAAAGGGCGTATGCGTTTTTTCCTGAATATATTCAGGAAAAAACGCATACGCCCTTTTTGGCCAACCAAGCAACCTGGAAAGGCCAATCAGCGCTCCAAAGAAGTCTCGCTTCCCAGCGGGCAAAAGGGCCATGCGGAAAAAAGTGTCCAAACCAGAAATGCAGGACCGGCCATGGAGAAATGGGAGCCTTGCTACGCTGATGGGTGGGATGTAAATTGCCAACAGCCACTCTGGAGAAGTGTACGGTGTGTTCTGAAACATCTAAAAAACACAGCTTGGAGAGCATAGGGCACTTCCACTCATGGGCGTATAAATTGGGAAAACTAAAAATCAGCAAGACACAGGCACCCCAAAGTTTGGGCTGCTCTGTTGACAAGAACCCCCACTTCATTACACCTTAAATATCCTAGGAAAGAGAAAAATGGATAAAGAAGTTGTGGTCCTCATGTACAATGGAATATCACTCAGCCAGGAAATCCACGTCATAAGGCTAGTAGCAGCACGATGAGTGGATTTAGGTACGACGATTGTAAGTGAAATAAGTCACACTGAAAAAGACACTTATCATAAGATATCACTTAGAGAGGGAATGTAAAAACCGCTACACTTGAACTGAATTACAAAACAGAACAGAGTCACACGTTTAGGAAACACACTATGGCTGCTGAACGGGAAAGGTGAGGTGGGGTGATGCATAAAACAAGGGTTTCAAATTAGCTCAGATACCGTTCCATAAACCCAATATGTAAGAGACAAGACCTATTCCTTTTTCAGTGAACTGGACTCAACACCCCCTATTCACCGCACAAGAATATATCTGACTAGGAAGAATCTTCAAACCTATGTATTGATATCTCTCCGTAAGTGAGTCAAGGGGGTATAAGCGGCATAAACACAGCCGTGAAAAGCAGCTAAACCCCATTATAAAAATAAATTACTTTTCAAAACCCGTGAAACAAAGACAGTGAAAGAGAGAGAAATTCTTACAAAATTCGTTCAGGGGCTGTGATGCAACCTGGATTGACCATATCTAGACCCACAGCTGATTGAGACATAAGGGTGGACACTCTTGGGGCTGAGAGGTTCGGTGAGGTTGGGTGAGCCAACGCAGACCCTTTCAAGTAATACTGCATGGTACCCATCCCATGGGTCCCAAATCTCCAGGTTCAAGGGCATCTTCCTACGTCGAAAACAGGCATGAGAAACCAAGAAGATGGTACACCGTGTGATCGGGAAAGGTTTCTAAAACGCACCTCATTTCTCATCTCCTTTGCTCGGGTTCGCCATTCCAGCCGATTTACTAGCCATCTCCCTCCTTGGAGAATCAGCACCTTTAACCTCCTGTTCCGTACAGGTTGCAATTTGTCCAGAGGATGAACGGGAAGAGGGGGAACCAATGAGAGACTAGCTCTAGGTGTTGGGACAGGCACAGGTCACTCTATTTTCCCATCAGGAAGAAGAATTAAGCACAAGCTCAGCCTGCCCCCCAGAACCAGAAGAGGGCCTGAAGCAATCCTGCGCTTTTGCGGCCAGCTCCCAAAAAAGAGAGTTGAAAAATGGAGCTCAGGGGCACTGCAATTCACAAACCTGCAGAGTTTTAAATGATACCTCTCGTCCACAAATATATTAAGGGAAGGCAACGAAGAGGCTTTGAGAGCAAGGCAGAATTGCAGGAAACAGATTTCAGGAGGTAGATTCGAATCGCCTTGAAAGCACATGGAAAGCGGCAAAACGTGGACAATGATGCCCTTGGCCAAAAAGGGCGTATGCGTTTTTTCCTGAATATATTCAGGAAAAAACGCATACGCCGTTTTTGGCCAACCAAGCAACCTGGAAAGGCCAATCAGCGCTCCAAAGAAGTCTCGCTTCCCAGCGGGCAAAAGGGCCATGCGGAAAAAAGTGTCCAAACCAGAAATGCAGGACCAGCCATGGAGAAATGGGAGCCTTGCTACGCTGATGGGTGGGATGTAAATTGCCAACAGCCACTCTGGAGAAGTGTACGGTGTGTTCTGAAACATCTAAAAAACACAGATTGGAGAGCATAGGGCACTTCCACTCATGGGCGTATAAATTGGGAAAACTAAAAATCAGCAAGACACAGGCACCCCAAAGTTTAGGGCTGCTCTGTTGACAAGAACCCCCACTTCATTACACCTTAAATATCCTAGGAAAGAGAAAAATGGATAAAGAAGTTGTGGTCCTCATGTACAATGGAATATCACTCAGCCATGAAATCAACGTCATAAGGCTAGTAGCAGCACGATGAGTGGATTTAGGTACGACGATTCTAAGTGAAATAAGTCACACCGAAAAAGACACTTATCATAAGATATCACTTAGAGAGGGAATGTAAAAACCGCTACACTTGAACTGAATTACAAAACAGAACAGAGTCACACGTTTAGGAAACACACTATGGCTGCTGAACGGGAAAGGTGAGGTGGGGTGATGCATAAAACAAGGGTTTCAAATTAGCTCAGATACCGTTCCATAAACCCAATATGTAAGAGACAAGACCTATTCCTTTTTCAGTGAACTGGACTCAACACCCCCTATTCACCGCACAAGAATATATCTGACTAGGAAGAATCTTCAAACCTATGTATTGATATCTCTCCGTAAGTGAGTCAAGGGGGTGTAAAGCGGCATAAACACAGCCGTGAAAAGCAGCTAAACCCCATTATAAAAATAAATTACTTTTCAAAACCCGTGAAACAAAGACAGTGAAAGAGAGAGAAATTCTTACAAAATTCGTTCAGGGGCTGTGATGCAACCTGGATTGACCATATCTAGACCCACAGCTGATTGAGACATAAGGGTGGACACTCTTGGGGCTGAGAGGTTCGGTGAGGTTGGGTGAGCCAACGCAGACCCTTTCAAGTAATACTGCATGGTACCCATCCCATGGGTCCCAAATCTCCAGGTTCAAGGGCATCTTCCTACGTCGAAAACAGGCATGAGAAACCCAGAAGATGGTACACCGTGTGATCGGGAAAGGTTTCTAAAACGCACCACATTTCTCATCTCCTTTGCTCGGGTTCGCCATTCCAGCCGATTTACTAGCCATCTCCCTCCTTGGAGAATCAGCACCTTTAACCTCCTGATCCGTACAGGTTGCAATTTGTCCTGAGGATGAACGGGAAGAGGGGGAACCAATGAGAGACTAGCTCTAGGTGTTGGGACAGGCACAGGTCACTCTATTTTCCCATCAGGAAGAAGAATTAAGCACAAGCTCAGCCTGCCCCCCAGAACCAGAAGAGGGCCTGAAGCAATCCTGCGCTTTTGCGGCCAGCTCCCAAAAAAGCGAGTTGAAAAATGGAGCTCAGGGGCACTGCAATTCACAAACCTGCAGAGTTTTAAATGATACCTCTCGTCCACAAATATACTAAGGGAAGGCAACGAAGAGGCTTTGAAAGCAAGGCAGAATTGCAGGAAACAGATTTCAGGAGGTAGATTCGAATCGCCTTGAAAGCACATGGAAAGCGGCACAACGTGGACAATGATGCCCTTGGCCAAAAAGGGCGTATGCGTTTTTTCCTGAATATATTCAGGAAAAAACGCATACGCCCTTTTTGGCCAACCAAGCAACCTGGAAAGGCCAATCAGCGCTCCAAAGAAGTCTCGCTTCCCAGCGGGCAAAAGGGCCATGCGGAAAAAAGTGTCCAAACCAGAAATGCAGGACCGGCCATGGAGAAATGGGAGCCTTGCTACGCTGATGGGTGGGATGTAAATTGCCAACAGCCACTCTGGAGAAGTGTACGGTGTGTTCTGAAACATCTAAAAAACACAGCTTGGAGAGCATAGGGCACTTCCACTCATGGGCGTATAAATTGGGAAAACTAAAAATCAGCAAGACACAGGCACCCCAAAGTTTAGGGCTGCTCTGTTGACAAGAACCCCCACTTCATTACACCTTAAATATCCTAGGAAAGCGAAAAATGGATAAAGAAGTTGTGATCCTCATGTACAATGGAATATCACTCAGCCATGAAATCCACGTCATAAGGCTAGTAGCAGCACGATGAGTGGATTTAGGTACGACGATTCTAAGTGAAATAAGTCACACAGAAAAAGACACTTATCATAAGATATCACTTAGAGAGGGAATGTAAAAACCGCTACACTTGAACTGAATTACAAAACAGAACAGAGTCACACGTTTAGGAAACACACTATGGCTGCTGAACGGGAAAGGTGAGGTGGGGTGATGCATAAAACAAGGGTTTCAAATTAGCTCAGATACCGTTCCATAAACCCAATATGTAAGAGACAAGACCTATTCCTTTTTCAGTGAACTGGACTCAACACCCCCTATTCACCGCACAAGAATATATCTGACTAGTAAGAATCTTCAAACCTATGTATTGATATCTCTCCGTAAGTGAGTCAAGGGGGTGTAAAGCGGCATAAACACAGCCGTGAAAAGCAGCTAAACCCCATTATAAAAATAAATTACTTTTCAAAACCCGTGAAACAAAGACAGTGAAAGAGAGAGAAATTCTTACAAAATTCGTTCAGGGGCTGTGATGCAACCTGGATTGACCATATCTAGACCCACAGCTGATTGATACATAAGGGTGGACACTCTTGGGGCTGAGAGGTTCGGTGAGGTTGGGTGAGCCAACGAAGACCCTTTCAAGTAATACTGCATGGTACCCATCCCATGGGTCCCAAATCTCCAGGTTCAAGGGCATCTTCCTACGTCGAAAACAGGCATGAGAAACCAAGAAGATGGTACACCGTGTGATCGGGAAAGGTTTCTAAAACGCACCTCATTTCTCATCTCCTTTGCTCGGGTTCGCCATTCCAGCCGATTTACTAGCCATCTCCCTCCTTGGAGAATCAGCACCTTTAACCTCCTGTTCCGTACAGGTTGCAATTTGTCCAGAGGATGAACGGGAAGAGGGGGAACCAATGAGAGACTAGCTCTAGGTGTTGGGACAGGCACAGGTCACTCTATTTTCCCATCAGGAAGAAGAATTAAGCACAAGCTCAGCCTGCCCCCCAGAACCAGAAGAGGGCCTGAAGCAATCCTGCGCTTTTGCGGCCAGCTCCCAAAAAAGCGAGTTGAAAAATGGAGCTCAGGGGCACTGCAATTCACAAACCTGCAGAGTTTTAAATGATACCTCTCGTCCACAAATATACTAAGGGAAGGCAACGAAGAGGCTTTGAAAGCAAGGCAGAATTGCAGGAAACAGATTTCAGGAGGTAGATTCGAATCGCCTTGAAAGCACATGAAAAGCGGCAAAACGTGGACAATGATGCCCTTGGCCAAAAAGGGCGTATGCGTTTTTTCCTGAATATATTCAGGAAAAAACGCATACGCCCTTTTTGGCCAACCAAGCAACCTGGAAAGGCCAATCAGCGCTCCAAAGAAGTCTCGCTTCCCAGCGGGCAAAAGGGCCATGCGGAAAAAAGTGTCCAAACCAGAAATGCAGGACCGGCCATGGAGAAATGGGAGCCTTGCTACGCTGATGGGTGGGATGTAAATTGCCAACAGCCACTCTGGAGAAGTGTACGGTGTGTTCTGAAACATCTAAAAAACACAGCTTGGAGAGCATAGGGCACTTCCACTCATGGCCGTATAAATTGGGAAAACTAAAAATCAGCAAGACACAGGCACCCCAAAGTTTAGGGCTGCTCTGTTGACAAGAACCCCCACTTCATTACACCTTAAATATCTTAGGAAAGAGAAAAATGGATAAAGAAGTTGTGGTCCTCATGTACAATGGAATATCACTCAGCCAGGAAATCAACGTCATAAGGCTAGTAGCAGCACGATGAGTGGATTTAGGTACGACGATTCTAAGTGAAATAAGTCACACCGAAAAAGACACTTATCATAAGATATCACTTAGAGAGGGAATGTAAAAACCGCTACACTTGAACTGAATTACAAAACAGAACAGAGTCACACGTTTAGGAAACACACTATGGCTGCTGAACGGGAAAGGTGAGGTGGGGTGATGCATAAAACAAGGGTTTCAAATTAGCTCAGATACCGTTCCATAAACCCAATATGTAAGAGACAAGACCTATTCCTTTTTCAGTGAACTGGACTCAACACCCCCTATTCACCGCACAAGAATATATCTGACTAGGAAGAATCTTCAAACCTATGTATTGATATCTCTCTGTAAGTGAGTCAAGGGGGTGTAAAGCGGCATAAACACAGCCGTGAAAAGCAGCTAAACCCCATTATAAAAATAAATTACTTTTCAAAACCCGTGAAACAAAGACAGTGAAAGAGAGAGAAATTCTTACAAAATTCGTTCAGGGGCTGTGATGCAACCTGGATTGACCATATCTAGACCCACAGCTGATTGAGACATAAGGGTGGACACTCTTGGGGCTGAGAGGTTGGGTGAGGTTGGGTGAGCCAACGCACACCCTTTCAAGTAATACTGCATGGTACCCATCCCATGGGTCCCAAATCTCCAGGTTCAAGGGCATCTTCCTACGTCGAAAACAGGCATGAGAAACCCAGAAGATGGTACACCGTGTGATCGGGAAAGGTTTCTAAAACGCACCTCATTTCTCATCTCCTTTGCTCGGGTTCGCCATTCCAGCCGATTTACTAGCCATCTCCCTCCTTGGAGAATCAGCACCTTTAACCTCCTGTTCCGTACAGGTTGCAATTTGTCCTGAGGATGAACGAGAAGAGGGGGAACCAATGAGAGACTAGCTCTAGGTGTTGGGACAGGCACAGGTCACTCTATTTTCCCATCAGGAAGAAGAATTAAGCACAAGCTCAGCCTGCCCCCCAGAACCAGAAGAGGGCCTGAAGCAATCCTGCGCTTTTGCGGCCAGCTCCCAAAAAAGCGAGTTGAAAAATGGAGCTCAGGGGCACTGCAATTCACAAACCTGCAGAGTTTTAAATGATACCTCTCGTCCACAAATATATTAAGGGAAGGCAACGAAGAGGCTTTGAAAGCAAGGCAGAATTGCAGGAAACAGATTTCAGGAGGTAGATTCGAATCGCCTTGAAAGCACATGAAAAGCGGCAAAACGTGGACAATGATGCCCTTGGCCAAAAAGGGCGTATGCGTTTTTTCCTGAATATATTCAGGAAAAAACGCATAAGCCCTTTTTGGCCAACCAAGCAACCTGGAAAGGCCAATCAGCGCTCCAAAGAAGTCTCGCTTCCCAGCGGGCAAAAGGGCCATGCGGAAAAAAGTGTCCAAACCAGAAATGCAGGACCGGCCATGGAGAAATGGGAGCCTTGCTACGCTGATGGGTGGGATGTAAATTGCCAACAGCCACTCTGGAGAAGTGTACGGTGTGTTCTGAAACATCTAAAAAACACAGCTTGGAGAGCATAGGGCACTTCCACTCATGGGCGTATAAATTGGGAAAACTAAAAATCAGCAAGACACAGGCACCCCAAAGTTTAGGGCTGCTCTGTTGATAAGAACCCCCACTTCATTACACCTTAAATATCCTAGGAAAGAGAAAAATGGATAAAGAAGTTGGGGTCCTCATGTACAATGGAATATCACTCAGCCATGAAATCCACGTCATAAGGCTAGTAGCAGCACGATGAGTGGATTTAGGTACGACGATTCTAAGTGAAATAAGTCACACAGAAAAAGACATTTATCATAAGATATCACTTAGAGAGGGAATGTAAAAACCGCTACACTTGAACTGAATTACAAAACAGAACAGAGTCACACGTTTAGGAAACACACTATGGCTGCTGAACGGGAAAGGTGAGGTGGGGTGATGCATAAAACAAGGGTTTCAAATTAGCTCAGATACCGTTCCATAAACCCAATATGTAAGAGACAAGACCTATTCCTTTTTCAGTGAACTGGACTCAACACCCCCTATTCACCGCACAAGAATATATCTGACTAGTAAGAATCTTCAAACCTATGTATTGATATCTCTCCGTAAGTGAGTCAAGGGGGTGTAAAGCGGCATAAACACAGCCGTGAAAAGCAGCTAAACCCCATTATAAAAATAAATTGCTTTTCAAAACCCGTGAAACAAAGACAGTGAAAGAGAGAGAAATTCTTACAAAATTCGTTCAGGGGGTGTGATGCAACCTGGATTGACCATATCTAGACCCACAGCTGATTGAGACATAAGGGTGGACACTCTTGGGGCTGAGAGGCTCGGTGAGGTTGGGTGAGCCAACGCAGACCCTTTCAAGTAATACTGCATGGTACCCATCCCATGGGTCCCAAATCTCCAGGATCAAGGGCATCTTCCTACGTCGAAAACAGGCATGAGAAACCCAGAAGATGGTACACCGTGTGATCGGGAAAGGTTTCTAAAACGCACCTCATTTCTCATCTCCTTTGCTCGGGTTCGCCATTCCAGCCGATTTACTAGCCATCTCCCTCCTTGGAGAATCAGCACCTTTAACCTCCTGTTCCGTACAGGTTGCAATTTGTCCAGAGGATGAACGGGAAGAGGGGGAACCAATGAGAGACTAGCTCTAGGTGTTGGGACAGGCACAGGTCACTCTATTTTCCCATCAGGAAGAAGAATTAAGCACAAGCTCAGCCTACCCCCCAGAACCAGAAGAGGGTCTGAAGCAATCCTGTGCTTTTGCAGCCAGCTCCCAAAAAAGCGAGTTGAAAAATGGAGCTCAGGGGCACTGCAATTCACAAACCTGCAGAGTTTTAAATGATACCTCTCGTCCACAAATATATTAAGGGAAGGCAACGAAGAGGCTTTGAAAGCAAGGCAGAATTGCAGGAAACAGATTTCAGGAGGTAGATTCGAATCGCCTTGAAAGCACAGGAAAAGCGGCAAAACGTGGACAATGATGCCCTTGGCCAAAAAGGGCGTATGCGTTTTTTCCTGAATATATTCAGGAAAAAACTCATACGCCCTTTTTGGCCAACCAAGCAACCTGGAAAGGCCAATCAGCGCTCCAAAGAAGTCTCGCTTCCCAGCGGGCAAAAGGGCCATGCGGAAAAAAGTGTCCAAACCAGAAATGCAGGACCGGCCATGGAGAAATGGGAGCCTTGCTACGCTGATGGGTGGGATGTAAATTGCCAACAGCCACTCTGGAGAAGTGTACGGTGTGTTCTGAAACATCTAAAAAACACAGATTGGGGAGCATAGGGCACTTCCACTCATGGGCGTATAAATTGGGAAAACTAAAAATCAGCAAGACACAGGCACCCCAAAGTTTAGGGCTGCTCTGTGGACAAGAACCCCCACTTCATTACACCTTAAATATCCTAGGAAAGAGAAAAATGGCTAAAGAAGTTGTGGTCCTCATGTACAATGGAATATCACTCAGCCATGAAATCCACGTCATAAGGCTAGTAGCAGCACGATGAGTGGATTTAGGTACGACGATTCTAAGTGAAATAAGTCACACAGAAAAAGATACTTATCATAAGATATCACTTAGAGAGGGAATGTAAAAACCGCTACACTTGAACTGAATTACAAAACAGAACAGAGTCACACGTTTAGGAAACACACTATGGCTGCTGAACGGGAAAGGTGAGGTGGGGTGATGCATAAAACAAGGGTTTCAAATTAGCTCAGATACCGTTCCATAAACCCAATATGTAAGAGAGAAGACCTATTCCTTTTTCAGTGAACTGGACTCAACACCCCCTATTCACCGCACAAGAATATATCTGACTAGTAAGAATCTTCAAACCTATGTATTGATATCTCTCCGTAAGTGAGTCAAGGGGGTGTAAAGCGGCATAAACACAGCCGTGAAAAGCAGCTAAACCCCATTATAAAAATAAATTACTTTTCAAAACCCGTGAAACAAAGACAGTGAAAGAGAGAGAAATTCTTACAAAATTCGTTCAGGGGCTGTGATGCAACCTGGATTGACCATATCTAGACCCACAGCTGATTGAGACATAAGGGTGGACACTCTTGGGGCTGAGAGGTTCGGTGAGGTTGGGTGAGCCAACGCAGACCCTTTCAAGTAATACTGCATGGTACCCATCCCATGGGCCCCAAATCTCCAGGTTCAAGGGCATCTTCCTACGTCGAAAACAGGCATGAGAAACCAAGAAGATGGTACACCGTGTGATCGGGAAAGGTTTCTAAAACGCACCTCATTTCTCATCTCCTTTGCTCGGGTTCGCCATTCCAGCCGATTTACTAGCCATCTCCCTCCTTGGAGAATCAGCACCTTTAACCTCCTGTTCCGTACAGGTTGCAATTTGTCCAGAGGATGAACGGGAAGAGGGGGAACCAATGAGAGACTAGCTCTAGGTGTTGGGACAGGCACAGGTCACTCTATTTTCCCATCAGGAAGAAGAATTAAGCACAAGCTCAGCCTGCCCCCCAGAACCAGAAGAGGGCCTGAAGCAATCCTGCGCTTTTGCGGCCAGCTCCCAAAAAAGCGAGTTGAAAAATGGAGCTCAGGGGCACTGCAATTCACAAACCTGCAGAGTTTTAAATGATACCTCTCGTCCACAAATATACTAAGGGAAGGCAACGAAGAGGCTTTGAAAGCAAGGCAGAATTGCAGGAAACAGATTTCAGGAGGTAGATTCGAATCGCCTTGAAAGCACATGAAAAGCGGCAAAACGTGGACAATGATGCCCTTGGCCAAAAAGGGCGTATGCGTTTTTTCCTGAATATATTCAGGCAAAAACGCATACGCCCTTTTTGGCCAACCAAGCAACCTGGAAAGGCCAATCAGCGCTCCAAAGAAGTCTCGCTTCCCAGCGGGCAAAAGGGCCATGCGGAAAAAAGTGTCCAAACCAGAAATGCAGGACCGGCCATGGAGAAATGGGAGCCTTGCTACGCTGATGGGTGGGATGTAAATTGCCAACAGCCACTCTGGAGAAGTGTACGGTGTGTTCTGAAACATCTAAAAAACACAGCTTGGAGAGCATAGGGCACTTCCACTCATGGCCGTATAAATTGGGAAAACTAAAAATCAGCAAGACACAGGCACCCCAAAGTTTAGGGCTGCACTGTTGACAAGAACCCCCACTTCATTACACCTTAAATATCCTAGGAAAGAGAAAAATGGATAAAGAAGTTGTGGTCCTCATGTACAATGGAATATCTCTCAGCCAGGAAATCAACGTCA
Source organism: Balaenoptera acutorostrata (assembly GCF_949987535.1). Taxonomy (NCBI): domain Eukaryota; kingdom Metazoa; phylum Chordata; class Mammalia; order Artiodactyla; family Balaenopteridae; genus Balaenoptera; species Balaenoptera acutorostrata. The sequence goes on from NW_026646193.1 coordinate 155,109, forward strand.
TAAGGCTAGTAGCAGCACGATGAGTGGATTTAGGTACGACGATTCTAAGTGAAATAAGTCACACAGAAAAAGACACTTATCATAAGATATCACTTCTAGAGGGAATGTAGAACCGCTACACTTGAACTGAATTACAAAACAGAACAGAGTCACAGGTTTAGGAAACACACTATGGCTGCTGAACGGGAAAGGTGAGGTGGGGTGATGCATAAAACAAGGGTTTCAAATTAGCTCAGATACCGTTCCATAAACCCAATATGTAAGAGAGAAGACCTATTCCTTTTTCAGTGAACTGGACTCAACACCCCCTATTCACCGCACAAGAATATATCTGACTAGTAAGAATCTTCAAACCTATGTATTGATATCTCTCTGTAAGTGAGTCAAGGGGGTGTAAAGCGGCATAAACACAGCCGTGAAAAGCAGCTAAACCCCATTATAAAAATAAATTACTTTTCAAAACCCGTGAAACAAAGACAGTGAAAGAGAGAGAAATTCTTACAAAATTCGTTCAGGGGCTGTGATGCAACCTGGATTGACCATATCTAGACCCACAGCTGATTGAGACATAAGGGTGGACACTCTTGGGGCTGAGAGGTTCGGTGAGGTTGGGTGAGCCAACGCAGACCCTTTCAAGTAATACTGCATGGTACCCATCCCATGGGTCCCAAATCTCCAGGTTCAAGGGCATCTTCCTACGTCGAAAACAGGCATGAGAAACCCAGAAGACGGTACACCGTGTGATCGGGAAAGGTTTCTAAAACGCACCTCATTTCTCATCTCCTTTGCTCGGGTTCGCCATTCCAGCCGATTTACTAGCCATCTGCCTCCTTGGAGAATCAGCACCTTTACCCTCCTGTTCCGTACAGGTTGCAATTTGTCCTGAGGATGAACGGGAAGAGGGGGAACCAATGAGAGACTAGCTCCAGGGGTTGGGACAGGCACAGGTCACTCTATTTTCCCATCAGGAAGAAGAATTAAGCACAAGCTCAGCCTGCACCCCAGAACCAGAAGAGGGCCTGAAGCAATCCTGCGCTTTTGCGGCCAGCTCCCAAAAAAGCGAGTTGAAAAATGGAGCTCAGGGGCACTGCAATTCACAAACCTGCAGAGTTTTAAATGATACCTCTCGTCCACAAATATATTAAGGGAAGGCAACGAAGAGACTTTGAAAGCAAGGCAGAATTGCAGGAAACAGATTTCAGGAGGTAGATTCGAATCGCCTTGAAAGCACATGAAAAGCGGCAAAACGTGGACAATGATGCCCTTGGCCAAAAAGGGCGTATGCGTTTTTTCCTGAATATATTCAGGAAAAAACGCATACGCCCTTTTTGGCCAACCAAGCAACCTGGAAAGGCCAATCAGCGCTCCAAAGAAGTCTCACTTCCCAGCGGGCAAAAGGGCCATGCGGAAAAAAGTGTCCAAACCAGAAATGCAGGACCGGCCATGGAGAAATGGGAGCCTTGCTACGCTGATGGGTGGGATGTAAATTGCCAACAGCCACTCTGGAGAAGTGTACGGTGTGTTCTGAAACATCTAAAAAACACAGCTTGGAGAGCATAGGGCACTTCCACTCATGGGCGTATGAATTGGGAAAACTAAAAATCAGCAAGACACAGGCACCCCAAAGTTTAGGGCTGCTCTGTTGACAAGAACCCCCACTTCATTACACCTTAAATATCCTAGGAAAGAGAAAAATGGATAAAGAAGTTGTGGTCCACATGTACAATGGAATATCACTCAGCCATGAAATCAACGTCATAAGGCTAGTAGCAGCACGATGAGTGGATTTAGGTACGACGATTCTAAGTGAAATAAGTCACACCGAAAAAGACACTTATCATAAGATATCACTTAGAGAGGGAATGTAAAAACCGCTACACTTGAACTGAATTACAAAACAGAACAGAGTCACACGTTTAGGAAACACACTATGGCTGCTGAACGGGAAAGGTGAGGTGGGGTGATGCATAAAACAAGGGTTTCAAATTAGCTCAGATACCGTTCCATAAACCCAATATGTAAGAGACAAGACCTATTCCTTTTTCAGTGAACTGGACTCCCCCTATTCACCGCACAAGAATATATCTGACTAGGAAGAATCTTCAAACCTATGTATTGATATCTCTCTGTAAGTGAGTCAAGGGGGTGTAAAGCGGCATAAACACAGCCGTGAAAAGCAGCTAAACCCCATTATAAAAATAAATTACTTTTCAAAACCCGTGAAACAAAGACAGTGAAAGAGAGAGAAATTCTTACAAAATTCGTTCAGGGGCTGTGATGCAACCTGGATTGACCATATCTAGACCCACAGCTGATTGAGACATAAGGGTGGACACTCTTGGGGCTGAGAGGTTGGGTGAGGTTGGGTGAGCCAACGCACACCCTTTCAAGTAATACTGCATGGTACCCATCCCATGGGTCCCAAATCTCCAGGTTCAAGGGCATCTTCCTACGTCGAAAACAGGCATGAGAAACCAAGAAGATGGTACACCGTGTGATCGGGAAAGGTTTCTAAAACGCACCTCATTTCTCATTTCCTTTGCTCGGGTTCGCCATTCCAGCCGATTTACTAGCCATCTCCCTCCTTGGAGAATCAGCACCTTTAACCTCCTGTTCCGTACAGGTTGCAATTTGTCCTGAGGATGAACGAGAAGAGGGGGAACCAATGAGAGACTAGCTCTAGGTGTTGGGACAGGCACAGGTCACTCTATTTTCCCATCAGGAAGAAGAATTAAGCACAAGCTCAGCCTGCCCCCCAGAACCAGAAGAGGGCCTGAAGCAATCCTGCGCTTTTGCGGCCAGCTCCCAAAAAAGCGAGTTGAAAAATGGAGCTCAGGGGCACTGCAATTCACAAACCTGCAGAGTTTTAAATGATACCTCTCGTCCACAAATATATTAAGGGAAGGCAACGAAGAGGCTTTGAAAGCAAGGCAGAATTGCAGGAAACAGATTTCAGGAGGTAGATTCGAATCGCCTTGAAAGCACATGAAAAGCGGCAAAACGTGGACAATGATGCCCTTGGCCAAAAAGGGCGTATGCGTTTTTTCCTGAATATATTCAGGAAAAAACGCATACGCCCTTTTTGGCCAACCAAGCAACCTGGAAAGGCCAATCAGCGCTCCAAAGAAGTCTCGCTTCCCAGCGGGCAAAAGGGCCATGCGGAAAAAAGTGTCCAAACCAGAAATGCAGGACCGGCCATGGAGAAATGGGAGCCTTGCTACGCTGATGGGTGGGATGTAAATTGCCAACAGCCACTCTGGAGAAGTGTACGGTGTGTTCTGAAACATCTAAAAAACACAGCTTGGAGAGCATAGGGCACTTCCACTCATGGGCGTATAAATTGGGAAAACTAAAAATCAGCAAGACACAGGCACCCCAAAGTTTAGGGCTGCTCTGTTGACAAGAACCCCCACTTCATTACACCTTAAATATCCTAGGAAAGCGAAAAATGGATAAAGAAGTTGGGGTCCTCATGTACAATGGAATATCACTCAGCCATGAAATCCACGTCATAAGGCTAGTAGCAGCACGATGAGTGGATTTAGGTACGACGATTCTAAGTGAAATAAGTCACACAGAAAAAGACACTTATCATAAGATATCACTTAGAGAGGGAATGTAAAAACCGCTACACTTGAACTGAATTACAAAACAGAACAGAGTCACACGTTTAGGAAACACACTATGGCTGCTGAACGGGAAAGGTGAGGTGGGGTGATGCATAAAACAAGGGTTTCAAATTAGCTCAGATACCGTTCCATAAACCCAATATGTAAGAGACAAGACCTATTCCTTTTTCAATGAACTGGACTCAACACCCCCTATTCACCGCACAAGAATATATCTGACTAGTAAGAATCTTCAAACCTATGTATTGATATCTCTCCGTAAGTGAGTCAAGGGGGTGTAAAGCGGCATAAACACAGCCGTGAAAAGCAGCTAAACCCCATTATAAAAATAAATTGCTTTTCGGGCTTCCCTGGTGGCGCAGTGGTTGAGAATCTGCCTGCCAATGCAGGGGACACGGGTTCGCGCCCTGGTCTGGGAAGATCCCACATGCCGCGGAGCGACTGGGCCCGTGAGCCACAATTAGTGAGCCTGCGCGTCTGGAGCCTGTGCTCCGCAACAAGAGAGGCCGCGATAGTGAGAGGCCCGCGCACCGCGATGAAGAATGGTCCCCACTTGCCACAGCTGGAGAAAGCCCTCACACAGAAACGAAGACCCAACACAGCAATCAATCAATCAATCAATCAATCAATAAAATATATATTAAAAAAAAAAAAAAATAAAAATAAATTGCTTTTCAAAACCCGTGAAACAAAGACAGTGAAAGAGAGAGAAATTCTTACAAAATTCGTTCAGGGGCTGTGATGCAACCTGGATTGACCATATCTAGACCCACAGCTGATTGAGACATAAGGGTGGACACTCTTGGGGCTGAGAGGCTCGGTGAGGTTGGGTGAGCCAACGCAGACCCTTTCAAGTAATACTGCATGGTACCCATCCCATGGGTCCCAAATCTCCAGGTTCAAGGGCATCTTCCTACGTCGAAAACAGGCATGAGAAACCCAGAAGATGGTACACCGTGTGATCGGGAAAGGTTTCTAAAACGCACCTCATTTCTCATCTCCTTTGCTCGGGTTCGCCATTCCAGCCGATTTACTAGCCATCTCCCTCCTTGGAGAATCAGCACCTTTAACCTCCTGTTCCGTACAGGTTGCAATTTGTCCAGAGGATGAACAGGAAGAGGGGGAACCAATGAGAGACTAGCTCTAGGTGTTGGGACAGGCACAGGTCACTCTATTTTCCCATCAGGAAGAAGAATTAAGCACAAGCTCAGCCTGCCCCCCAGAACCAGAAGAGGGTCTGAAGCAATCCTGCGCTTTTGCGGCCAGCTCCCAAAATCGAGTTGAAAAATGGAGCTCAGGGGCACTGCAATTCACAAACCTGCAGAGTTTTAAATGATACCTCTCGTCCACAAATATATTAAGGGAAGGCAACGAAGAGGCTTTGAGAGCAAGGCAGAATTGCAGGAAACAGATTTCAGGAGGTAGATTCGAATCGCCTTGAAAGCACATGGAAAGCGGCAAAACGTGGACAATGATGCCCTTGGCCAAAAACGGCGTATGCGTTTTTTCCTGAATATATTCAGGAAAAAACGAATACGCCCTTTTTGGCCAACCAAGCAACCTGGAAAGGCCAATCAGCGCTCCAAAGAAGTCTAGCTTCCCAGCGGGCAAAAGGTCCATGCGGAAAAAAGTGTCCAAACCAGAAATGCAGGACCGGCCATGGAGAAATGGGAGCCTTGCTACGCTGATGGGTGGGATGTAAATTGCCAACAGCCACTCTGGAGAAGTGTACGGTGTGTTCTGAAACATCTAAAAAACACAGCTTGGAGAGCATAGGGCACTTCCACTCATGGGCGTATAAATTGGGAAAACTAAAAATCAGCAAGACACAGGCACCCCAAAGTTTAGGGCTGCTCTGTTGACAAGAACCCCCACTTCATTACACCTTAAATATCCTAGGAAAGAGAAAAATGGCTAAAGAAGTTGTGGTCCTCATGTACAATGGAATATCACTCAGCCATGAAATCCACGTCATAAGGCTAGTAGCAGCACGATGAGTGGATTTAGGTACGACGATTCTAAGTGAAATAAGTCACACAGAAAAAGACACTTATCATAAGATATCACTTAGAGAGGGAATGTAAAAACCGCTACACTTGAACTGAATTACAAAACAGAAAAGAGTCACACGTTTAGGAAACACACTATGGCTGCTGAACGGGAAAGGTGAGGTGGGGTGATGCATAAAACAAGGGTTTCAAATTAGCTCAGATACCGTTCCATAAACCCAATATGTAAGAGAGAAGACCTATTCCTTTTTCAGTGAACTGGACTCAACACCCCCTATTCACTGCACAAGAATATATCTGACTAGTAAGAATCTTCAAACCTATGTATTGATATCTCTCCGTAAGTGAGTCAAGGGGGTGTAAAGCGGCATAAACACAGCCGTGAAAAGCAGCTAAACCCCATTATAAAAATAAATTACTTTTCAAAACCCGTGAAACAAAGACAGTGAAAGAGAGAGAAATTCTTACAAAATTCGTTCAGGGGCTGTGATGCAACCTGGATTGACCATATCTAGACCCACAGCTGATTGAGACATAAGGGTGGACACTCTTGGGGCTGAGAGGTTCGGTGAGGTTGGGTGAGCCAACGCAGACCCTTTCAAGTAATACTGCATGGTACCCATCCCATGGGTCCCAAATCTCCAGGTTCAAGGGCATCTTCCTACGTCGAAAACAGGCATGAGAAACCAAGAAGATGGTACACCGTGTGATCGGGAAAGGTTTCTAAAACGCACCTCATTTCTCATCTCCTTTGCTCGGGTTCGCCATTCCAGCCGATTTACTAGCCATCTCCCTCCTTGGAGAATCAGCACCTTTAACCTCCTGTTCCGTACAGGTTGCAATTTGTCCAGAGGATGAACGGGAAGAGGGGGAACCAATGAGAGACTAGCTCTAGGTGTTAGGACAGGCACAGGTCACTCTATTTTCCCATCAGGAAGAAGAATTAAGCACAAGCTCAGCCTGCCCCCCAGAACCAGAAGAGGGCCTGAAGCAATCCTGCGCTTTTGCGGCCAGCTCCCAAAAAAGCGAGTTGAAAAATGGAGCTCAGGGGCACTGCAATTCACAAACCTGCAGAGTTTTAAAGGATACCTCTCGACCACAAATATATTAAGGGAAGGCAACGAAGAGGCTTTGAGAGCAAGGCAGAATTGCAGGAAACAGATTTCAGGAGGTAGATTCGAATCGCCTTGAAAGCACATGGAAAGCGGCAAAACGTGGACAATGATGCCCTTGGCCAAAAACGGCGTATGCGTTTTTTCCTGAATATATTCAGGAAAAAACGAATACGCCCTTTTTGGCCAACCAAGCAACCTGGAAAGGCCAATCAGCGCTCCAAAGAAGTCTCGCTTCCCAGCGGGCAAAAGGGCCATGCGGAAAAAAGTGTCCAAACCAGAAATGCAGGACCGGCCATGGAGAAATGGGAGCCTTGCTACGCTGATGGGTGGGATGTAAATTGCCAACAGCCACTCTGGAGTAGTGTACGGTGTGTTCTGAAACATCTAAAAAACACAGCTTGGAGAGCATAGGGCACTTCCACTCATGGGCGTATAAATTGGGAAAACTAAAAATCAGCAAGACACAGGCACCCCAAAGTTTAGGGCTGCTCTGTTGACAAGAACCCCCACTTCATTACACCTTAAATATCCTAGGAAAGAGAAAAATGGATAAAGAAGTTGTGGTCCACATGTACAATGGAATATCACTCAGCCATGAAATCAACGTCATAAGGCTAGTAGCAGCACGATGAGTGGATTTAGGTACGACGATTCTAAGTGAAATAAGTCACACCGAAAAAGACACTTATCATAAGATATCACTTAGAGAGGGAATGTAAAAACCGCTACACTTGAACTGAATTACAAAACAGAACAGAGTCACACGTTTAGGAAACACACTATGGCTGCTGAACGGGAAAGGTGAGGTGGGGTGATGCATAAAACAAGGGTTTCAAATTAGCTCAGATACCGTTCCATAAACCCAATATGTAAGAGACAAGACCTATTCCTTTTTCAGTGAACTGGACTCAACACCCCCTATTCACCGCACAAGAATATATCTGACTAGTAAGAATCTTCAAACCTATGTATTGATATCTCTCTGTAAGTGAGTCAAGGGGGTGTAAAGCGGCATAAACACAGCCGTGAAAAGCAGCTAAACCCCATTATAAAAATAAATTACTTTTCAAAACCCGTGAAACAAAGACAGTGAAAGAGAGAGAAATTCTTACAAAATTCGTTCAGGGGCTGTGATGCAACCTGGATTGACCATATCTAGACCCACAGCTGATTGAGACATAAGGGTGGACACTCTTGGGGCTGAGAGGTTCGGTGAGGTTGGGTGAGCCAACGCACACCCTTTCAAGTAATACTGCATGGTACCCATCCCATGGGTCCCAAATCTCCAGGTTCAAGGGCATCTTCCTATGTCGAAAACAGGCATGAGAAACCCAGAAGATGGTACACCGTGTGATCGGGAAAGGATTCTAAAACGCACCTCATTTCTCCTCTCCTTTGCTCGGGTTCGCCATTCCAGCCGATTTACTAGCCATCTCCCTCCTTGGAGAATCAGCACCTTTAACCTCCTGTTCCGTACAGGTTGCAATTTGTCCAGAGGATGAACAGGAAGAGGGGGAACCAATGAGAGACTAGCTCTAGGTGTTGGGACAGGCACAGGTCACTCTATTTTCCCATCAGGAAGAAGAATTAAGCACAAGCTCAGCCTGCCCCCCAGAACCAGAAGAGGGCCTGAAGCAATCCTGCGCTTTTGGGGCCAGCTCCCAAAAAAGCGAGTTGAAAAATGGAGCTCAGGGGCACTGCAATTCACAAACCTGCAGAGTTTTAAATGATACCTGTCGTCCACAAATATATTAAGGGAAGGCAACGAAGAGGCTTTGAAAGCAAGGCAGAATTGCAGGAAACAGATTTCAGGAGGTAGATTCGAATCGCCTTGAAAGCACATGGAAAGCGGCAAAACGTGGACAATGATGCCCTTGGCCAAAAACGGCGTATGCGTTTTTTCCTGAATATATTCAGGAAAAAACGCATACGCCCTTTTTGGCCAACCAAGCAACCTGGAAAGGCCAATCAGCGCTCCAAAGAAGTCTCGCTTCCCAGCGGGCAAAAGGGCCATGCGGAAAAAAGTGTCCAAACCAGAAATGCAGGACCGGCCATGGAGAAATGGGAGCCTTGCTACGCTGATGGGTGGGATGTAAATTGCCAACAGCCACTCTGGAGAAGTGTACGGTGTGTTCTGAAACATCTAAAAAACACAGCTTGGAGAGCATAGGGCACTTCCACTCATGGGCGTATAAATTGGGAAAACTAAAAATCAGCAAGACACAGGCACCCCAAAGTTTAGGGCTGCTCTGTTGACAAGAACCCCCACTTCATTACACCTTAAATATCCTAGGAAAGAGAAAAATGGATAAAGAAGTTGGGGTCCTCATGTACAATGGAATATCACTCAGCCATGAAATCCACGTCATAAGGCTAGTAGCAGCACGATGAGTGGATTTAGGTACGACGATTCTAAGTGAAATAAGTCACACAGAAAAAGGCACTTATCATAAGATATCACTTAGAGAGGGAATGTAAAAACCGCTACACTTGAACTGAATTACAAAACAGAACAGAGTCACATGTTTAGGAAACACTCTATGGCTGCTGAACGGGAAAGGTGAGGTGGGGTGATGCATAAAACAAGGGTTTCAAATTAGCTCAGATACCATTCCATAAACCCAATATGTAAGAGACAAGACCTATTCCTTTTTCAGTGAACTGGACTCAACACCCCCTATTCACCGCACAAGAATATATCTGACTAGGAAGAATCTTCAAACCTATGTATTGATATCTCTCCGTAAGTGAGTCAAGGGGGTGTAAAGCGGCATAAACACAGCCGTGAAAAGCAGCTAAACCCCATTATAAAAATAAATTACTTTTCAAAACCCGTGAAACAAAGACAGTGAAAGAGAGAGAAATTCTTACAAAATTCGTTCAGGTGCTGTGATGCAACCTGGATTGACCATATCTAGACCCACAGCTGATTGAGACATAAGGGTGGACACTCTTGGGGCTGAGAGGTTCGGTGAAGTTGGGTGAGCCAACGCAGACCCTTTCAAGTAATACTGCATGGTACCCATCCCATGGGTCCCAAATCTCCAGGTTCAAGGGCATCTTCCTACGTCGAAAACAGGCATGAGAAACCCAGAAGATGGTACACCGTGTGATCGGGAAAGGTTTCTAAAACGCACCACATTTCTCATCGCCTTTGCTCGGGTTCGCCATTCCAGCCGATTTACTAGCCATCTCCCTCCTTGGAGAATCAGCACCTTTAACCTCCTGATCCGTACAGGTTGCAATTTGTCCTGAGGATGAACGGGAAGAGGGGGAACCAATGAGAGACTAGCTCTAGGTGTTGGGACAGGCACAGGTCACTCTATTTTCCCATCAGGAAGAAGAATTAAGCACAAGCTCAGCCTGCCCCCCAGAACCAGAAGAGGGCCTGAAACAATCCTGCGCTTTTGCGGCCAGCTCCCAAAAAAGCGAGTTGAAAAATGGAGCTCAGGGGCACTGCAATTCACAAACCTGCAGAGTTTTAAATGATACCTCTCGTCCACAAATATACTAAGGGAAGGCAACGAAGAGGCTTTGAAAGCAAGGCAGAATTGCAGGAAACAGATTTCAGGAGGTAGATTCGAATCGCCTTGAAAGCACATGAAAAGCGGCAAAACGTGGACAATGATGCCCTTGGCCAAAAAGGGCGTATGCGTTTTTTCCTGAATATATTCAGGAAAAAACGCATACGCCCTTTTTGGCCAACCAAGCAACCTGGAAAGGCCAATCAGCGCTCCAAAGAAGTCTCGCTTCCCAGCGGGCAAAAGGGCCATGCGGAAAAAAGTGTCCAAACCAGAAATGCAGGACCGGCCATGGAGAAATGGGAGCCTTGCTACGCTGATGGGTGGGATGTAAATTGCCAACAGCCACTCTGGAGAAGTGTACGGTGTGTTCTGAAACATCTAAAAAACACAGCTTGGAGAGCAAAGGGCACTTCCACTCATGGGCGTATAAATTGGGAAAACTAAAAATCATCAAGACACAGGCACCCCAAAGTTTAGGGATGCTCTGTTGACAAGAACCCCCACTTCATTACACCTTAAATATCCTAGGAAAGCGAAAAATGGATAAAGAAGTTGTGATCCTCATGTACAATGGAATATCACTCAGCCATGAAATCCACGTCATAAGGCTAGTAGCAGCACGATGAGTGGATTTAGGTACGACGATTCTAAGTGAAATAAGTCACACAGAAAAAGACACTTATCATAAGATATCACTTAGAGAGGGAATGTAAAAACCGCTACACTTGAACTGAATTACAAAACAGAACAGAGTCACACGTTTAGGAAACACACTATGGCTGCTGAACGGGAAAGGTGAGGTGGGGTGATGCATAAAACAAGGGTTTCAAATTAGCTCAGATACCGTTCCATAAACCCAATATGTAAGAGACAAGACCTATTCCTTTTTCAGTGAACTGGACTCAACACCCCCTATTCACCGCACAAGAATATATCTGACTAGTAAGAATCTTCAAACCTATGTATTGATATCTCTCCGTAAGTGAGTCAAGGGGGTGTAAAGCGGCATAAACACAGCCGTGAAAAGCAGCTAAACCCCATTATAAAAATAAATTACTTTTCAAAACCCGTGAAACAAAGACAGTGAAAGAGAGAGAAATTCTTACACAATTCGTTCAGGGGCTGTGATGCAACCTGGATTGACCATATCTAGACCCACAGCTGATTGAGACATAAGGGTGGACACTCTTGGGGCTGAGAGGTTCGGTGAGGTTGGGTGAGCCAACGCAGACCCTTTCAAGTAATACTGCATGGTACCCATCCCATGGGTCCCAAATCTCCAGGTTCAAGGGCATCTTCCTACGTCG